>NC_066513.1:23386114-23623614 GCF_024679095.1 Eriocheir sinensis | reverse complement strand
CTCCCATCCCTTATTCCACTCTACCTTACCCTCTTTTCTTTCCTGCTCCCCTTCTTTCCCCTTCCCCCCTTTTCTCTTACCTCCCTTACCTCCCCTTCTTTCCTCTCTCCTCCCTCCCCATTATCTCCCATTCTCTTCCTTCTCTTGTGTTCTTTTCGTTTCGTCTTCCTTACCTCTAACATTCCCCTTGCCTTCCCTTCTTTCCCCTTCCCTTCCCTACTTTCCCCATTCCTCCTCTTCCCCATTTCCTCTTCTTTATCACTTTCTAAACTACTTCTTCCTCATTATCTTACCTTTTCTACCACTCCCTATTTTCCTCTTTTTTTCCTTCGCTTTCATCATTTTTGCATGTTTCCTCCCCACACCTATCTTTTTTTCAGTCTTCCTTCCTTCTCCTTTCCTTCCTCTCTTTTCCTTCGTTTTCCCTTGCTTTTCCTTATTCATCCCTCGTTTTCCTCCCTACACTATTTTTTTCCCTTTGATTCCCCTTTCTTCCTCTCTACCTAACACCTATTTATTTTCCCTTTTCCTTTTTGTCTTCTGATTCACTCCTTCCCATCACCTTTCCCCCTTCCTTCTCACACTATCATCACCATTACAAACACCACTATCACTATTAAAACTGACATGGCTTCAGACACAGACAGATAAACAGAAAGATAGATATATAGATAAATAGATCGATTCTGACATTACAGTTCAACTTTTCAAATAGACACACACACACACACACACACACACACACACACACACACACACACACACACACACACACGCACACACGCACACACACACTCACACACACCTGTCTCACCTGTGTCTTCATCAGTAGCCTCGTCCGTCTTACCTCAACGTGTAATCCTGACGAGGGATGGAGGGCTTAAGAGGGGGTAGGGGGAAGGGAGGGGACGGGAATGGGAGGGGAGGGGAGGAAAAGGGAACAGGACGGAAGAGAAGAAAAGAGGAGAAAAGAGAAGAAAAAGGAGAGGAAAAGATAAGAAAACAACGAAAACAAAAGAAAAAAAGAAGGGAAAGAAGAGGAAGTCAAGGGATGCGATGGGAAGGGATGTGATGGGAGAGAGAGGGGAAGGAAAAAAGGGAAATTAAGTACAATGGGAGATTAAGAAGGGAAAGAGACCAAGGAGGAGAGAGGAAGAGAGAGAGAGTGAAAAGCGAGGTAAAGGAGATCAAATAGGAGGAAAAAGATGAGAAGGAAAGGAAAAGGTAAGCACAGTATAAAGGAGTAAGAAAGAAAAGACTAAGGAGAAGAAAGGGAGAGTGAGAGAAAGAGAAAGAGAAAGAGAGAGAGTAGTGACCTATCCCTCCCCTCCCCACCCCACCCCCCAGCCGCGCGCCCAGTAGTACACCTGGCTACTCACCTGAACCGGCCGTAATTACCTCCTCGCGGCGCCGTAATAAACTGGTCGTGCGTCTTGATTAGCCGTGATGGGTGACGGTATTAGCTTACGCCCCGAGGCTTGATCCCCCTCAGCGGCCCGCCATCAGGTGCTTCCACGCGGGTTAATCTAATTCCATTGCCCAGGTGAGAGAGGAGACACAAAAAAGGACAAAGGTAGAGGAGAGTTGGCGATGAGTGGAAAGAAGTAAGACGATGAAGAGAAAGGGGATGGAAAGAAAGGGGAAAAGGATAAGGAAATTGATATGGAAAAGGTGGAAAGATGGAGAACAGGTATAAATGGCAAGACAGATAGATAAGTGAAAGGAAAGAAAGGAAAAGAAAAGGGAAAAGGGAGAAAGAAAGGAGAGAAAATATGGAGGAAGAGGGACGATGAAGAGAAGGTATAGATGGAGAGAAGGATAGAGGTAGGTAGATAGAGATAGATAGATAGATTGGTATATGGAGATAGAAAATATGGAGAAAGAGGGACGATGAAGAGCAGGTATAGATGGAGAGAAGGATAGAGAGGTAGGTAGTTAGAGATAGATAGATAGATAGATAGATAGATAGGATGGGGTTGGGCAGACAGAAAAACGAATAGGGCTTTACGTATAAGAACGGAGGCGAGAAGAAATGGTGAAATACAGGTAGAAACAGAAAGGTAACTGGATAGGCAAGCTGACAGGTAATTATACAGACAAACAAGCATGATTAAGCAAGAAAGGGAAGGTGAAAAACAAGCAGGTAAGCAGGCAAGTAGACGAACAGACAGACAGACAGACAGACAGGCAGACAGACAGACAGACAGACACAGAGAAATACATATGAAAGGAGGAAGAATACGTGTCATTTGCTCCCCTGGTAATGATGATAACAAGGGGACGAAAATAGACAGGGGAAAGAAGTGTTGGGGTCAGAACCAAAATGATAGAGAAAAGGAGAAAAAAAGATTAACAAAAAAATACAGGAATTGGGGTCAGAACAAAGCTACGGACAGAAATAAGTCTAAAAAGGGAAAGAAAATTACAGAAAACAATTAAAAAACAAAAATAAGATAACAAATAGTGGTAGAATAGAGAAATAGAAAGTAGACGAGAAACAAAAATCATAGACAGAAATTGAGGTGAAAATAAAACAAAAAATGAGGTCTGAACGATACTAGGCAAAGAAAAAAAACAAAAGAAAAAAAAATTGGACGAGAATAGACAAAAAAATGGGGTCAGAACAACAAAAAAACAACAAAAACAAAAGTATCATGAACGCAAGTCAGTCTTCCCCGCGGCATAAAGAACAAGACAAAACACAAAAGTATACAATAAAACTGCAATTAATGGCGAGTAAAATCATATATAATTGTACAATTAATTCCTAAAGGAGGGGAGATAAGAGAGAGAAGCGGAGGACTTAAGTGGAGGAAGGGAAGGGAGGGAAGTGGAGGAGAGGAAGGGAGGGAAGGAGTGAAAGAGGGAGAGGGAGGGGGGAGTAAAACGGTGAGAGAGGAGAAGGAAAGGAGGGGAAGAAGAAGGAAGGGAAGGAGGGAGGAAGAAGATTGTGTATGTGAGACGAGAGGAGGAGGAGGAGGAGGAGGAGCAAGAGGAGCAGGAGGAAGGAGGGAAGTGAAGAGAAAAGAAGGAAATGAGGGAGAGAGGAAGTAAGAAGGGAAAGAGGAGAGAGAAGATTATATAGGTAAGTGAAGACAAGAATTTGAGGAGGAGGAGGAAGACGAAGAGCAGGGAGGAAGCGAGTGAGAAGGAGAAAAGAAGGGAAGGAAGGAGAGTCGGGGGAAGGAAGGGAAGGAGGGAGGAGATTGTGCATGTGAGTGGAGACTAGAGAGGGAAGAAGGAGGAGGAGAGAGGGGGGAAGGAGAGGAAGGATAGGGAGGAAGGGAGTTAGAAGGAGAAAAGAAGGAAAGGAAGGAGAGTCGGGGGAAGGAAGGGAAGGAGGGAGAAGATTGTGCATGTGAGTAGAGACTAGCCAGGGAAGAAGGAGGAGGAGAGAGGGGGAAGGAGAGGCAGGATAGGGAGGAAGGGAGGAAGCGAGTGAGAAGGAGAAAAGAAGAAAAGGAAGGAGAGTCGGGGGAAAGAAGGGAAGGAGGGAGAAGACTGTGCATGTGAGTGGAGACTAGCCAGGGAAGAAGGGGAGAGAGGGGAGAAGGAGAGGCAGGATAGGGAGGAAAGGAGTGCGTGCAGAGAAGGTAAGAGAGGGAGGGAGGGGAGAGGGGAGGGCCGCCGTCACTCCCCGGAGATAATTTGGTCCCTTGAGGTGTGTGTACCTGTAATTTCAGCTAAGGATGAGTCCCCGGCGCGGGTGTCTTACCTGCAAGCACACCTGCCCAATTATTCCATTCTTTACCTGCTTGCCCTCTCATCCCCCTCCCCCCTTCCCCCCTCCACGAGCTGACGGCCGGAAAGGAAAGGGAGAAGAGTGGAGGAAGATTTGGAGAAAGAGGGAAGATGGAGAATATGACGAGGAAGAAGGATGGAAGGAAAGGAGAAGGGAAGAAAGGAAGAAAAGAGAAGGGGAAGTAGACTATAGGAAGAGAGAAGAATGGTAGGAAGGGGAAAGAGAATAACGAACAAAGAAAGATATGGAGGAAGAGGGAAGATGAGGTGTAAGGAGAGGAAGAGAGAAGACTTGGAGGAAAGAGAGTGGAAAGAAAGAGGAAAGGGAGAAGATTAATAAAGGAAGATATGGAGAAGGAGTAAAGATGAAGAGGAAGACGAGGAAAAGAGGAGGATGAAAGGAAAGATTTGGGAAGGAAAGTGGAAAAGGTGAAAGGAATAAGGAAAGACATGGAGAAGAAGGGACGATGAAGAGGAAGACGAAGAGAAGACGAAGGGAGAAGAAAAGGGGAGAGGACTTTCCACTACCTCAACTAACCATCCCTTTTCTTCCTTTTCCTCCTAACTATCCTCTTCTTCCTTTATTCTCTACAACCCTATTTGCTTCCCCATAATTCTCCCCTCCCCTATTGATCCCTTTCTCCTTTTCATTCATCTTTCCCTAACTCTTCCTCTCTTTTTCCAGCTTCCCTTATATCCCTACCCTCTCTTCTCTTCTCCTCTCCTTCCTTCCTTCCTTCTCCTACTTACCTTATAGATCTCTTTCTTCATTTCTCTTTTTTTCTCTTTCATTTCTGGCTAATTCTCCATTTCTCCAGTTTCCTTCATATCTTTACTCTCTCTTTTCCTCTCCTATCCTTCTTTCCTTCTCTTCCCCTCTCGTTACATTATTGATTCCTTCATTCCTTCCTCTTTTTCTTTAATCCTTCTCTACTTCTTCATCTCCAGCTTGTCGCATATCCTCCTATTCTCTCCTCGTCTAACTCTCCTTCCTTCTCTTCTTACTCTGTTGATCTCTTCCTTCCTTTTTCCTTTTCTTTCATTTCTTTTTACTTCTCCATCTCTTCTTACCCTTCCTCCACATCCTAGTCTCCTCTCCTCTCGTCTTCTTCATTTCTTTTTTTCCCTCACTAGCCAATGCGACCCAACCAGACACCATCAAAAGGCGGACAGACAGACGGACAGACGGACAGGGCCAGGGCAGGGAGGAGAGCGGACACACTATATTTGGCCGCACTAAAGCCGGGACTCACAGCGCTCATAAATCTCGCCAGGGCGCCAAACAGCTCAATAGCTCGATGGTGGCGGTGAGGCATCGCGTTGTGCTGGGCCGCGGGTCGATTCCTGCGTCTTCTCCTTCAGTGCCGACCTTGTTCTGCTGACGGAGGAGGAGGGAGAAGAGTATAATGGAGGAGGAGAGAGGGAGGTAAAAGACGGATGGGAAGAGGAGGGAAGGAAGAAGATGGAGGAAGGAGAAAATAAGGGAAGAGGAGAGAGGAAGGAAGATGAAGAAGGGAGTAAGAAGAAGGAAGGAGGATATGAGGGGAAACACAGAGGGAGGGAGAAGATGGAGGAAGACTTGTAAGCGTATAGACGGAGGAGAGATAATATGGAAAGAGAGAAGAAGAGAAAGGAAACTAAAGGGGGAAATTAGCGGAGAGAGCCAGGTAAAAGGGGAAAAGGGAGGGGAAAGGCCTGGCGAGCAAACTAAGGGATAAAAGTGAAAGAGAGGAAAATAGAGAGAGAGAGAGGTTGAAAAGAAGAAGAAAAGAAGAAAGAAAATAGAAAAAGAGAGAAAGAAAGACGAGGAAAGAGTTCATTTAGAAAGGGGACAAAGAGGAGACAGAGGAAGAGAACCATACGAGAGAGAGAGAGAGAGAGAGAGAGAGAGAGAGAGAGAGAGAGAGAGAGAGAGAGAGAGAGAGAGAGAGAGAGAGAGAGAGAGAGAGAGAGAGAGAGAGAGAGAGAGAGAGAGAGAGAGAGAGAGAGAGAGAGAGAAAAACCCGAATTTCTTCTCTACAGTATACCTCACCTTCTCCTTAATTCCTACCCCTTCCCTTTCCCCCCTTCCTCCCCCTCCTCGCCCCGGTAATGCTCTTATCTGCCCCCTGAGAGTGGTCCGCGTCAAGGGGTGCTTCAGGGGCTTTATGGCGGGCGATCATGCCATCCCTCTCCTTGTCTCTATTACGGAGGCGCGGCGCTGATCCATCACACGCGGCCAGGTGCTCATCCGTGTCGGGAGCTGGGTCTCTCTTCCTCCGTCTCTGTCTCTTTTAGTAATCTAGTCTTGCTTCGCTCATGCATGCACACGTCATCTTTCTTCTGTTTCTCTTTATTTTCTTCTATTCTTTCTTCTTTTTTTTGTCTCTTCTCCTCCACTTCCTCTTCTAACTCCTCCTCATTTATTTTACTCATGTATTTTCTATCTCATCCATCTCCTTCCTTCTTTCTCTTTTCCGGGTTTTTTCTCGCTCCTTTTCTTTCTACTTACCAACCTCGTATCTCGACACATCACCTCCACCTCCTCCACTTCCTTCTTATCAACTCTTCCGTTTCCCTTTTCCCTTTTTTTTATTATTTTATACTCACCAACTTTGTCTCTCCAAACCTCCCTCACTTCCTGCTCATCATCTCTCTTCTCAGTTTCTCTTTTTTATATATTTTTTTTCTTCTTCTCACCAACTTTGTCTCCCTCCACACATACCCCTGCTTCTCCACTTCCTCCTCGACTCCTCTCCTTCCACTAGTCGTTCATTTCTTCACTTCTAAACCTCCATCACTCCACCTCTTTCTATTTGCTTCCTCAACTCCTTCTGTCGTTCCTGTAGTCTTCCACCTCTCCACATCTCCACCTCTTTCTCCTCCTCCACTTCCACTGTTCTGTAATTTACGATGACCTCACAGACGAATGGTTCCAGGTAAGAATTTTTCATCTTATATGGTATGATTAAGGAAGATCAGTATTTCTCTCTCTCTCGTGCCTCTCCCCTCCGGTCTTTTCCTCCCCATTATAAGGATGTTTTCTCCCCTTCCTCACCACAAGTTCTCACAGTCTCCCCTCTATGCCTCCGGGCCTCCTCCTCCTCCTCCTCCTCCTCCTCCTCCTCTTCGCCCTCGTTTCTCCTCCCCTGCGGTTTGTGATTTTTTTTTTTTTTGTCTTCTGTTCGTTTTATTTTCAGTGTCATCACCATCATCACCATCATCACCACTCCCATTATCATCAACCACATCAATTGCAACACCACTAGCTAACCACCACCACTGCCACTACCATAGCAACAACAAATACAACTACTACATTAACCACCACCACCACCACCATCATCATCTTATCACTCCCATCCATAACCAGAAGATCACCAGCCAACAGCCCCTTCCCCTCTTCCTCCCCCCTTCCCCCCCCCACTCTCATCCTACCATATCTGGGTGACCGGGGGACGGGAAGAGGTGTGGGTGAGTGAATGGGTGAATTGTGCTATAGGGAGTGACTGAGTGGATGGGTGGAACGGGAATGGGGGCTGCTAGAGTGGGGAGGGCTAACTGAAGAGGTGGAAGACGAGGGGAGGAGGATAAGTGGGGTAATGTTGGATGAGATATTTTGAATGGGTGAGTTAGGTAGATTTGAATGGAGGAAGAGTAAGGTGGAACATAACTTAGAAGGGACTGAATGGATATGAATGGATGAGTTGGAAGGTGGAATAGAAGACGTTTAAGAAGAATAACAATAGAAGAGTATAAGCCAATGAAAAAGGAGGGGGAGAGAGAGGTGATGGGTGAGATGGTAGGTGGCTCTGGAGGAAGACGGGGCAAGATTACATGTGTTTGGGGGAGGGTTTGGGAGGTGAGGGGGTGGGGGAGGTTATTTTGACTGGGATATGCTGGGGTGTAAGAACTGGGGTGGGATGGTGTTGGTGGTGGCCGTGGTTTTACATGACAAGCTGGGAGGAGATGATGGGTGGAAGGGAGGATATAAGGGGGAGTATCGGGAAGTTGGAGTGAAGGAGGGGTGAGGGGGGGGAGGCACTTCATTATGGGTGGCCACGTCCCGCCCACCATCAGCAGGGCGGCTTCTGTTTGTCCCGCCATTGTTAGGGAGTTCGTCAGCCTCAGGGCACATGTGAATTACCAACCCCTCCCCCCCCTCCCCCCGAAGCCCACTCCCCAAGGCCACCCCGTCTCCTCCCATCCACCACCCCCTAGTCACTCCTCCACCCACTCAGCATCCACTACCCACCCCCTCTCCACTCATCACCACCCCCACCCCAATCCCTCTCCACTCACCTCCCCCACACATGTCCCTATCCCATAATCCCACTCCACCGACTCCCTCTCAACCCACTCCCTCCCCACACCCTCAACAACCCAAGCCCACTCCCTCTTCACCCATCCATTACTCCCCACCCCACTCCCTTTCTCCCCCTCCCCGTGCCCCTTTCCTACTACCCACTCCCATAGCCCACTCGTTTTCCACCCCTGTATCACTCCTTACCTCACTCCCTCTTCACTCCCTCGTCACCCCCTAAACCCTACTCAATCACTACATTATATTTTACCATTCACTCCTTCCCTACTTACTCATCCATTAAACCAGTCCCCCATCCACTCGTTTCTCCTTTTCAGCATACTCTTCTTTTATCCACTTCTATCTTCATCTATCTGTAAAATTTTCCACCTAGTAATCCACTCTTCCACTTATTCATTTTTGCACATACTCCCACTGACCTACTTCCACATATTTCCACTCATTTTCATTCATTTCCACTCCGCTTAATCCACCTACTCCTCGTGTTCTTCCACCTACCCACCCATCCACTCTCAGCCACTCCTTTCCACTCATTCATTCCACACCATCCACTCTCTCTCTCTCTCTCTTTTTCAATGTCAACACGCGAATGATCAATATTCTTGTTTTTTAATCGAATCATAAAAGCAAAGGATCGATGGAGGAGGAGAGGGAGGGAGAGGGAGAGGAAGAGGAGGAAGGGAGAGAGGGAGAGGAGGGAGAGGGGAGAGAGGGAGAGAGGGAGGGGGAGCAGCTGTGTCCACTGTAATATGCTTGTTCTTTCTTCCTTTGCTTTTCTCTTTTCTTTCCTGCCTCTCTTTATTTAGCTGTTGGGTTGGTTCAGTGCCGAGGAGAGGACGTGTGTGGTTTTGTCTGCCCGGCGAAGCGGAGTATCGTGAGGAGTGAGAGATGACAAAGATATGATTTAAAGTTACATGAGAGTACTTTGGAAATATAGGGAAAGAATGACGATGAATTCCAGATATATACGACTCATACGAAACTCTGATTAGTATACCTTTTCCTTTGCTTGGAGTAGAGAAGAATATTTAGAGACAGCCAACTTTATACTCTTATACAAACCCTCACTTTCCTCTTCCCTCTCTTCCCCCTCCTCTTAAGAAGGAAAAGAGCTTGGAAAACATGCGTGGGGGCAGCCAATGTTTTACTGTCACAAAAATTTAAGCTTATTTTCCCTACTCCCCTATTTTTCCTCTCTCCCTTCCTTTCCCTTCTCTTCCTCTCGTCCCTTCCTCTTAGTCAGGGAGAGGTTAAAATGCGGTCGTGCTTCAGACATGTTTTACTCTTACAAACCCTCACGCTAATTCTCCCTTCTCTTTCTTCTTACTTCCTACTCTCTCCCTCACTCTTCATTCTCTCCCTACCTTCTTCATTTTAGCAAGGGAGAGCTCGGAGTACGGTCGTGGAGGCAGCCAGTGTTTTACTCCCACAAACCCTCACGCTAATTCTCCCTACTTTCCTTTTTTTTCTCCCTCCTCCCTCCCTCTCTCTTCTCTTCCGCCTCTCCCTGTGGCTCCAATCAAGGCGTCACACGATATAACTCTCCTGCTACTGACGCGGCGGGGCGGGGCGGGGCGGGGCGGGGCGGGCTCAGCGAGGTGCTCTGAGCCTTAATTACAGAGCCGACTCACACCTCTGTCACCACCACGCCCCGCCCCTGCCTCGGCCTCCCTCTGTCTCTCTCTCTCTGCCCCTGTCTCTGCCACCCCTGTAACCCTCCTTCTTCCTCCCCTGTTGCTGCCTCCTCTCCACCGCCCTTTCCCATTGCCCTTTGCTCCCTCTAAGTGGATGCTGCGTGTATTTGGTGAGAGAAAAAAAGAGGAAAAGAGGAATACGAACGAAAGAAAAAGGAAGTAAAAGGAAGATTAAAAAGAGAAGCTGACAAGGAAAAGAAAGGATAGTAAGGGGGAGAGGTAAAAAGTAAAAGAAAGATAGAAAAAAGGAAAAAAAAGAAAAGACGAACAATGAAAGGAATGAAAAAACAAAGAATGAAACAGTAAAAAGAAAATAAAGCAATCCTGAAGAACAAGAACACAAACAAAAAAAAAGAAGAAAACAACATGAAAGGCACAAGAACCTCCCCTCCCCCCCCCTCCATCCTTCCCTCAAGAAAATAATAAGGGAAAAAAAAGATAGAAAATAATGATAAAAAGAGAGAAAGGGAGAAGGAGAAAGCGGAAAAGGCGAACAAAGAAATTAACGAAAAAAAGAAACCAAGAATCAAACAGGCGAAAAAAACAAACAAAAGAAAAACACTTGAAATACAAAAAAAAAAAAAAAAAAGATAAGAAAAGAACACGAAAGAAAGGCACAAGAAACACCCCCCTCACCTCCTCCCCTTCCCCCCTCCCTCACACCCTCTCAGCAGGACTTGGTAACACTGACCTCTCTCGACATTGTTACCAGAACCACGACGCCCACGAGTCCTAAGGCGGCGTCGAGAAGGCCCTTAATTCTCACTATCTCGCCTGTTTACACCAAGGGACCGGGGCGGAAGCTGTGCGTGGAGGAGGAGGAGGAGGAGGAAGAGGAGGAGGAAGAAGAGGTTTTGGTAGTAGGAAAGGAAGTAGAAATCAAAGGTGCGAATGGGGAGGCAGGAAGGTGAAAGAGGGATTAGAAAGAGGGAGAGGAAGAGGAAGAAGAGAAAAGGAAAGAGGGAGAGGAAGAGGAAGAAGAGAAAAGGAAAGAGGGAGAGAAAGAGGAAGATGGTGGTGTTTGGAGGGATTAGAAAGAGAAAGAGGAAGAGGAAGAAGAGAAAAGAAAGAGGGAGAGAAAGAGGAAGATGGTGGTGTTGGGAGGGATTAGAAAGAGGAAGAGGAAGAGGAAGGAAGGAAAAAAGAAAGAGGGAGAGAAAGAGGAAGATGGTGGTGTTCGGAGAGGAAATAAGGTTGAAGGTGCGAATGACGATGCACGTAGGAAGAAAAGAGGATAAAGAGAGAAGAAAGACAAGGTGAAAAGAGCTAAGAGGAAATATAAGGAAAAGCAAGAGAAAACAAGAAAACGATGATATATTGAAATTAAGGAAAAATGAAGAGTAAGAAAATAAATTAGAGAAAGAAATCACAAAACTAATGATGCTGTTGTGTGACAAGAAAATAAGAACTTCATGTTTTAAGAAAGTACAATAATGTGAAGAGAATATTAGTCGTCGAACACTGGACACAAGAAAATAAAGAAAATAAAAATAATAAATCAGCAAAAACGTTAAAAAATAGTTAAGTACAGAAATTAGCAAAAAATAAAAACAAACAAACAGTCAAAAGAAATCAAAACAAAAACAGGAAATTAAACAAAACATAAAACTACCAAAATCAAAACACGAAAACCAATGATAAAAGAAGAAATAAAAAAAAAACAAGATTAAAAAACGTAACAGCAATACTACCCCAAAAAAATATTAAAACTAAAACCAAAGCGTGAACAAGAAATAAAAACAAAGCAAAAACAAAAAAAAATAAAACAAGCAAAACAAGAAGACTACCCCAACTAAACATCAGGCCAGGAAGGAAGTCACAAGAGGTAGATGAATAAACGCATAGGCCTAGGGAGAAAAACCCGAGCAGGAATGCCAAACAAAGAAGGCCGAGATAAGTAGGCGCGTATCACCTCCGCGTCCTTGTTGGTGAAAATCTGTGAAGTGATTACGAGGCGCCTTGGACCCTTTAAATGGAGGGGGAGGGAGGAGAGGGGAAGGGAGGAAGAGAGGGGAGGTAAGGGAGGAAAGGGTGGCCGGAAGGATCTCGAGTGGGTGTTAGGGTAAAGGTGCGAAGGGAGGGAGAAGAGAGAGAGGAAGAGGAGGAGGAGGAGGAGGAAAGGGAGATGAAGACTCAGGAAACGAAAAAGAGAAAGGAAGGAATGAAGAAGAGGATGAAAAGTAAAGGAAAAGAGGAAGGAAAGGTAGAAAGGGGGGAAAGAAATATAAAAGGAGGAGGAGGAAGAGAGAGAAGAAGAGAAGCATTATCATCATCAGCCGGAAAAAAGAAGAGGAGGAGGAGGAGGAGGAGGGGCAAGACGATGATCGAGGAAAAGGATGAGAATAGACAGGATATGAAGGAAGAAAAGAGGCAGGAGGAGAAGAAGAAATGAATAAACAGTAGCGAGAGGAAGATGGGGAAGATAAGGAGGAGGAGAAGGAGGAGGACGAGGGAGGAATGGAGAGAAGGAACGCAGGAATGGAGGGGTTTTAAAGTCCTTCTTTCCTCCACTCGAGAGACTCAAGGACTTGTTTGGGTGACGAAGAGGGGAGGAGAGAAGGGTAGGAAAGTGGAGGAAACGGGGAGAGAACGAGGTAAGGAAAGACTCGAGATAACTTAGTGTAATTACTGAGGAAGCATATACTCATTTCCAGAGTACACAAATACGATAAGAGCTTTTGGGTTAAGGTTATGTTGTGTTTATGGTATTTTCTAGCGCATGACAAGGGTAGAACAAGGTAAAGTTGGCGGCATACTTCATAGCGGCGCGTGACCTCGGTGCTCATTTCCGACGCATAGAATAAAATCGCGTAGGGACAGGAAAAGTAGGGATATGAGGAAATGTGGGAAACAGGAAAGCAAAGGGGAAAGAAAAGTGAACCATAGGAAGAAGTGAAGGAGCGGAGAGAGAACAAAAAGTACGGAAGGAAGAGATAGAGAAGTGGAAGAAAGAGATTTAGAGCAAAATGTATAGGTAAAAAGAAAAAGAGAGAGAATAAAAAATATAGAAAAGGAAAGAAGACAAAAAATTGAAGAAAAGACAGAAGGAAGTGTGAAAAGTAGATAATGGAGAGAGACTTGAAGAGGTGAAGAAAGTAAAGAAGGAGGAGAGAAAGAGGGAAGGAGGGAAGGGAGGGGAAGGAGAGAGCGGGAGAACGGAAGTGAGTGTGTTAGAGAAACGACCAATATTATTCAAACAAGCCAGGCGACGAAATATCACCACCGACATCACACGAACGAAAGAGAAAATAAGGGAAAAATAACAATAAATTTTGCCCAAACACAAAACCACTTACAACGAAGACGTGACAATGGCAATGGAAGGAAGATGAAATGTGACTGAATGAATAAAAAGAAACGAAAAATAACAAAAAATGACATGATTGTGAGGTTAGAGAAACAACGAAGAGAGAGAGAGAGAGAGAGAGAGAGAGAGAGAGAGAGAGAGAGAGAGAGAGAGAGAGAGAGAGAGAGAGAGAGAGAGAGAGAGAGAGCGCACACACACACACACACACACACACACACACACACACACACACACACACACACACACACACACACACACACACACACACACACACACACACACACACACACACACCTTCCGTCTCATGGCGTCACAAAGCCTAATTTTTTAACCAGGTGGTGTGACGAGAGAGAGAGAGAGAGAGAGAGAGAGAGAGAGAGAGAGAGAGAGAGAGAGAGAGAGAGAGAGAGAGAGAGAGAGAGAGAGAGAGAGAGAGAGAGAGAGAGAGAGAGAGAGAGAGAGAGAGAGAGAGAGAGAGAGAGAGAGAGAGAGAGAGAGAGAGATGAATTAAAGAGCAAAAAGATAAGAAACCAAACCGTCTAAGATTGGTTTTAAGTCTGAATAAAAGTCGATAGAAAAAAAAATATGGGACTGGAAAAGATCCGAGCATAAGAAAGGATTAAAGGGACAAAAAAATAAAGAAACATAAATTAAATGCCAAAGATATATGGAGCTTAAATATCTAAGAAGAGTATTAAGGAAGGTGATCAGTATATTTTTCTATCATATATGTGTTACTAACTTATTCCTTTTTTCTCGCGTCCGCAGTCTGTCTCCGCATACAGTGACGGAGATGGAAGAGAGGAGTGGACAAGAAGTGAATGGCTAGTGTCAAAACGTCCAATACTCCTCCTTCATTTTGTGCTGAGGAAGGGGTGAAGGAGGTGAAAGGGGCAAGTGTCGAAAAGCTTGGGTCCATAATTCTTGAACGTATCGGTTTCGCATCACGACAATATTCCAGGGCCACGGAGATTTTTTTTCTTACAGCAGAGGAGACAGTTCAAGAGCGTAAAAAAACCCAATAATGAATAAAAAAGGCCCGCTACTTACTGCATCTGAATAGAGTAGAGAGGAGTGGTCACGGGTTGCATGGGTGATTCCTCCCGTTCAAAATGCAGAGGTCAGGTAAAACTATCACTGGGATCACAAAGCAGTCCACGAAAATCCCATCACCTTCTACGATAGGCTTTACAAACAGGCGTACTGAAATCCCGATATGTTTAGTAATACGGGCTTTTATATTCCCCTTCTTTACCTTGGGCTTAGGATGAGGTGAAAGGGTGAAGGGGAAGGTGTCTTTAGGTCCAATGTGCCCCTTCCTCACCTTATGTCTGTTGTTGGTTTATCATTATTATTGTCTTGGGAAGGGGGGTGGAGATGGGGGAGGAGGGAGGAGTGAGGAGTGATGGGGTCGGTGGAGGTGAGGGTAGGGATAGGGAGGGGAAGGGGTGACTGGTGACAAGAGAGAGGGAGGGAGGGGCGACAGCAGCGGTTGGATGAGGGAGTGAAGGGTAAACAGGGGAGAAGGGGAGAGGGTAAAGGGGTGCAAATAATGTGATAAGATCGTGAAAACAAATGAAGCGACAAACAAACAAAGCGTATGCAAAACCACACGGGAAAAAAATAATTGAAATAAGAAATAAGTAGCGAGGGCTTTTTTTTTTGTACTCTTTTTATTGCCCTTGAGCCGTGTCCTCTAATGTAAAAAAAATGTTACGTGAGGAAAAGAAAAGGTTGTATTCACTTATATATCAATGAATAACGATGAGAAAGGATTGAAACTTAGTAGAAAAAATACCGGAATTATATCAAATAACCCAGAGAAAATAGATACAGAAATAGAAAAGATTAAGGACAAAATAAATATAAGAAAGTAGAAGTGGAATATGAGAAATAGAACAGAAGAAAATAGACAGAAGAAATGGAACAGAAGAAAAGGAATAAAGGAAAGGGAACACAAGAAGTAGAATATAAGCAATGGAATAGAAGAAATTAGATAGAGGAAATGGAATAGAAGGAATGGGATAAGAAAGTGGAGTAAAGAAATGGGATAAGGAAATGAAATGAAAGAAACGAAATAGAAGAAATGGAATAGGAAAAAAATAGAAGATATAAAACAGAGGAAATGAAATAGAAAATGGAATGAAAGAAAAGAAAAAGAAGACTCAAAACAGAGGAAACGAAATAAAGGAAATAAAACAGAAGAAATGGAATAAAAGATACAGAATACAATAAACAGATGAATAAAATAAACCACCAAAAACTAGCAAAAAAAATTAAGATCCCGTCCAGACCAAACTCAATCCGTGCCTAAACTAATCAGCCGGCCATCACGCCTCGGCTCGGCCAGTCATTAGCTCGCCGGGCAGCGCGTCGCCCCGCAATTGATCGGCTAATCAAGACGGAGCAGCCCGGCGCGTGTGATCTATAAAGCAAACACTGGAGACATCTGTGTGTTGGGCCACATGGCTGCTGGCGGGTGGCGCAGGAGGGGGGGAGGAGGGGGAGGACGAAGAGGAGGAGGAGGAGGAGGAGGAGGAGGTGTGTGGTGGGGATGGGGGGTATAGTGGACTGTTTTAAGGGTGAGTGACTGGCTGAGGTGAAGAACGAGGAGGAGGAGGAGGAGAAAGAGGAAGAAGAAGAGAAAGATGAAGAGGGAGAGGATGAGGAGGTGAAGGAAGTGTTAAGTGTGGTGTGGCTCTGTCTGAAGAAGAGAAGGAAGAGGAGGAGGAGGAGAAAGAGGAGGTAAAGGAGGAGGAGGAGGTGATGTTTGTGAGATGTGTCTTAAGAGCAGGTGTGTAGGTGTGTGGCTAACTGAAACACACATACACACACACGCACACACAAACAATAATAAAAGCTCAAAATCACAATTACATAAAAAATAACAGACTCCATTTTCTATACACTTCTCATGCAGTGGAAAGAAATACATATAAATCACCAACTCGTTCAAAGCTGAGAGAGAAAGATACAGGGCGTTGAATTGCTGCAGTTTCCCCTCCCCCGCGCACCTGTGTATATACCTATGTGGCTCTGGGTCTGGGGAGAGGAGAGGGGAAGGAAGAAGGGAGGGAGGAGGTAGCCCGCTTTTCACTTGGTGTTTGAGAGAAAATGTGGGTCCCAATATCGTGGCCTGAATTTTTAACGGAAACAAAACTCGACTGAACGGGAATGTTGCCAAGAATTCTAAATGTTTGAGTGTGACAGGCTGGGCGAGGGAGTTGGAGATGGGGGGGGAGGGAAGGGAGGGGAAAGGGGAAATAGAGAAAGGGGAAGGGAGGGACGAGAAAGCTAGACTGTAAGAGAGAAATGGGAAAAGGAAGAACGAGAGGGAGGGAAATGAAATATACGGAGGGGGTGAAAAAGGGGGAAAGGGAGATAGGGGAAGGGGAGAAAGAGAATGCTGGAAGGTAAGATAGGCAGAAAGAATGGGGAGGGAGAGGAAGAGAAAAGGGGAAAGAGATATTGGAAAGGGAGAATGAGAAACTAAAGGGTACGAGAGGGAGGGGAAGAAATGGGTGTGGGAAAGGAAGAGAGAAGGGGAAAGAAAAGTGTGAGAGGAAGGAAGAAGGGAAAGTGGAAAGAGGGAAAGTGGAAAGGAGAAAGAGAAAGGGGTTAATGAAGAAAGGAAAAAGGGAGGAGAAAAAGGGAGAGGATGGGGGAGAATGGAGATAGAAGGGTAAGGCTTGTGAGGTTAGGAGGAAGGAGGAAAGAAGAGGAATGGAGAAAAGTTTAAGAGGATGTGATAAAGAAAGGAAGAGGCGAAAGAGACGATGAGTGGAATGTAACATGAACAGAAAATGATGAAAAGATTAAAATAACAGAAACAAGGAAAAAATAATGCCACAACCAGGAAGCAAACAGAGTACAAGCTCATTGCAATATTTCTAACGCTTAAAAAAAATCACAATTCGCCCTAATTAAGGAATCATGCGAAAAGAGACTCAATCCCCTTAAAAGAGAACTCGATCCTGTGAGTCAAGGGAATTAGGATACATAAGATAACCGAGCATGTGTTGTCCTCACGTGTTCCTTGAGGGCTGCACTTTGATCCTGCTTAGTTTTCATCCCCAAGTATTCAGGAAGATTCAGCACGATTTAAAGGGATTCAGGAGTATAAGAAATGGGGTTTTATTGTTGGTGGGTAAGAGAGAGAGAGAGAGAGAGAGAGAGAGAGAGAGAGAGAGAGAGAGAGAGAGAGAGAGAGAGAGAGACTAATAAAGGTTCCGTTATTAGTACATTTGCAGTGGTTTGATAGATTAGTCTCTCTCTCTCTCTCTCTCTCTCTCCTCCCCTCCCCTCCCCCCAACTGCTCTCTTATACCAGTGTTTGCCTATCATACAGAAGCATCCGTCTCCCTCCCTCCCTCTCTCCCTCCCTCTCTCCTTCCCTCCCTCCCTCCTCAACAGTGTGTATTAAAGATGGTTATCGCCTCTAGGTCTGAATGAGCCTTGAACGTCGTGTTTAATTAGTGAAATTGATTGAGGATATTGTAAAAAGGAGGGCGAGGAAGGGAGGCGGGAAGGGGAGGGGAAGAAAAGGGAACGGACACAAGAAAGAAGGGAAGGGGAGGAGGAGTAGAAGGGGACACCGGGATGAGGGGAAAGGAAGGAAGGAAGGAAAGGAAGGAGAGAGGTTAGGGGTAAGTGTATGGAAGGGAAAAGAAAAGAGTAGAACAGGGAGAAGAAGAAAGGAGGAGGATAGAAGACAAGGAAGGGATTAGAACAAAGAAGAAGGAAGGAAGAGGAAGGGATGAACAGGTTAAGGAAGGAAGGAGGATTGAGGGAAAAGTAGATGGAATAAAAAGGAAGAAGAAGAGGAGAAAGTAAAGAGATGAAAGGAGGATTGAGGGAAAAGGAAAAGGAGAACACGAAGGCAAAGGAAGGAAGAGGAAAGGACGAACAAGAAAGGAGGATTGAGAAAAAAAGTTAGTGGAATGAAAAGGAATAGGAAGGAGGAGAGGAAGAGGAAGAAGTAAACTGTTAAGAGATAATTGTTAAGGATGAAATGGAATTATGCAAAAAATATACCACGAGAGAGAGAGAGAGAGAGAGAGAGAGAGAGAGAGAGAGAGAGAGAGAGAGAGAGAGAGAGAGAGAGAGAGAGAGAGAGAGAGAGAGAGAGAGAGAGAGAGAGAGAGAGAGAGAGAGAGAGAGAGAGAGAGAGTAGGGGAGGGAGGGAGGGAGATGTGCGCCTCGGGGTGAACTGAATGTCAACAGAGACTCAAAATGATCACAGCTGTTTGTTGAGTCTCCTTTGTGATATGGTTGTGATCAGCTGATTGGACCCTCCCCCCTCCCCCCTCCCACTACCCTCCCTCACCCTCCCTCACTCTCCCTCCCTACCTCAGCCCCTCCCGCCCTTCTTACCACACTCCTACTCTTCCATCCACTCACTCACGCACGCAATCTCCCACTCATTCTCCCTATCTTTTACTCTTCTCCCTATCTTCCCATCCTCTTCCTCTTCCGCTTCCCCATCATCCTCCCCATCCTCCTGCAGTGCTCCCTCCCTTCCACCCTTCACAAACTTCAACCATAATCAAGCCACCCACTCCTACCCACGTACTTTCTACCAACCACCTCACTCTGTCTACCAATCAACTCTCACTTCACTCATAATCCACCTATCTATTCATTTTCTCTTCAACCAATCCAGTTTCTCCACCTTTGTAACTATCGCCTATCCACCTATCCACTTATTCACCCACCTACCCTAATCCCCTCACACTTCTACTCATAATTCAGCCATCCACCTTCTCTACCACCAACCCATTCCTCCACCCATTGCCTACCCACCTACCTACATACCCATCCTTCCTATCTACCCATCCTTCGTCCACATACCATCCTACCCATCTACTTCCGCTCCCTCATCTGCTTACTGGCTCTCCTTCCCTCTTCCCTCTCTTCCCCTTTCCCTTCCTCCCTGCTACTCACTCAGCCATCCTCCGCTTCCCCCCCGCCCCACACGTGCCCCTCCCCCCCCCCCCACCCAATTATTCCAACACCCCCCAACCCAAGCAGAGACGAGTGAAGAGTAAATAAAAATAATGAAAGACAAATGATTTATATCTTTTCGCTTTTTTTATTCAGTCTGTTATCATTCTTATCTCTGATCTTTTTTTTGTTCTTTTCTTGGTCGTTATTTTTTTCATTTGTTCTCTTAGGTTTTCGTTTTTTTATCTTCTTTTATTTTTGTTCATGATATACTGTTCATGATATACTGTTCTTTTTTTTTTCATTCTCTCTCTCTCTCTCTCTCTCTCTCCTCCCTTCTTTTGTTATTCCTCTCTCTCCCTTTTTATCAGTGTCTCCATTTTCTCCCGTTCCTCCATTCCTAATATTTTTCAATCACGTTCTTTCGTCTCTCTCATCTTTTCTTCCTCTCTCTCGATCCTTCCCGCTTTTTATCAGCCTTTCGTTGTTCGTCGCTTGCTTTTTGCTTTGTGTCTGTTTGTTTCTGCCTCGGTTAATTGTCTATGCACCCTCCTCTCTCTCTCTCTCTCTCTCTCTCTCTCTCGTTCTCGTTCTCGCTCGCTCTCGCTTTCTTTAACACACACACACACACACACACACACACACACACACACACACACACACACACACACACACACACACACACACACACACACACACACACACACACACACACACACACACACACACACACACACACACATTTCCGCGTGAGGAGCTACGGCCTGTGTCCATCTGGGAGGCGTCCACCGCACACTCACATGATGGATGGTGAGAGGAGGAGGAGGAGGAGGAGGAGGGATGCTGGATACGGAGGGTTGCTAGTTCGGGGATGTGATGAGAGGAGAAGGGGGAGGAGGAAGAAAGGAGGAAAGGGGAGGAAGAACAAGGGAAGGAAGAGGATGAGGAGAATTAACAGAGAAAGAAAGAAACGCGGAAGAGAAGAAAAAGTAGAAGGGAAAAAGGAGGAAAATAAGGAGAAGAAAGCGGGAGAAGAGAATGAAGCAGAGAAACGTTAGTCGGTGAAAATATGGGAAGATAAAATAAATAAAAAAGACAGAAGAGGAGATACAGGAGAAGAAGGAGAAAGAGTTAAAAGAAAAAGAAGCAGAGAAACTATAGTCGGAGAAAATATACTAGGAAGAGAAAGTGACAGAGATAAAGTAGAGAGAAGAAAAGATAAAGATAAAAACAGAGTAGCAAAATAATGTTAAGAAAGCTAAGGAAAGAGGGAAGGAAGATAGGAACGAGAGAGAGAGAGAGAGAGAGAGAGAGAGAGAGAGAGAGAGAGAGAGAGAGAGAGAGAGAGAGAGAGAGAGAGAGAGAGAGAGAGAGAGAAGCTTAGGGAACTCTGCATTATGGGAAGTAAAGTGACATCGCCGGGCCATAACTTGATCCTCTGCTGCTCTATATGCGACCCCCGTGTGCCAATATTGTCCGGGGTACTGTATGAAGGTCCTGGATACTGTATTAAGGCTTCCTCGACCCTTTATGAGGCTACTCCGTGATATTTATAAAGGTTCTGACACTGTTTTCATGGCATTGGGTGTCGGATATAGGCTTGAATACTCTACTAAAGGTTTGGATTTTTTTTTAAAGGTTTTGATGCATGAAGTGAAGCGTGGAAGGCTTTGATTCTCTTTATAAAGGTTACGATTCTGTTTATAAAGGCTTGGATGCATGAAGGGAGGTGTGGAAGGCTTCGATTGTTTATAAAAGCTTCGATTCTGTTTATAAATGTTTGGCTGCATGAAGATAAGTAAGGAAGGCTTTAATTTTGTTTATAAAGGCTTGGATACATGAAGCGAGGTGTGGGAGGCTTCAATTCTGTTAATAAAGGTTTGGATACATGAAGCGAGGTGTGGAAGGCTTCAATTCTGTTTATAGAGGATTGAAAACATGCAGGGAAGTATAGAAGGCTTCGATTCCCTTTTAGAGGTTTCAATTCTATTTATAAAGGCTTGGATGCATGAAGGGAAGTCTGAAGCTGATGTACATGCTGGGGAGGCAGATAAATGGTTCACGGGGACCATCATAAACAGATGCTGCAAAAACCTGCCTCGCCGCCTCCCCCTCTCTCTTAACAGCATCTGATCCCCTTAACTGCATCTTTAAATAGCTTCCCCTTAATGGCACTCTTTAAACGGCCTTCTCGCAATTAACTACTTTTTAGCCCTGTTACACTTTTTTATCCAAGTTTTGATTTTTTTTTTCTTTTTTTTTTCCAATATTCATCTCTGTTTCTCTTTGGGCCACTCCTGTTTGCTTTGTAGGATCAGCGACTCAACGAGCTTCTTTTCTCTCCTTTGTTTGTTGCCGTTGAGCTTTTTCCTTTACCGTTAAAACATCAACATCATTTTCCATCGCTACACCACTGCAGAACGAAGGCCTTTCCTAACGTCCTCCACCTCTTCATCTGTACCTGACTGATTTGAAGGAGAGGTTGTAATAGTTTCTTCATCAACTTCTCGCATGTAATTGTCACGCAGGAATAAGATCTGTAGGTGAAGATGCGATTGTCTTTAGGTGAAGATGCGATTGTCATTCACCCCAGTTAAAACTTTTCCAGCGTCCTCCATATTTCTCTATCACGAAACTGTAATAAACAATCAAGGAGGAATAAGATATGTAGGTAGACACTTATGGGTCGTATCATTAGACATTTCGGCGCCCAAGAACACATATTTAACGTCTTTCGTAGGAGTTGTTGGCATTTTCAGGAGTAGTTTTATGATCCTGGTGGTAGTTTGACCCTTCCTCTGAACCGTGAGCCTGAAGAAACTCTCATTAGAACCCGACTGACCCCTTCTTTGACCTTTAGAAATAGCTGATGTGAGGACCGAAAGTGTCAGATAATACCAACCTATCTTGCCCTGTTATCCCTGGAGGTGAAAACACATCAACGGAACGTGTTACTGCTTAGCCTAAAGGAAGGACAAGACCGCAGCTGCTGCCACCTAGCGGGCGGTGTTTCGGCAGCCTCCGGGGCGGCGTGTAGTTAATATCACAAAGTCACATTAGGCCATAAATCGACGCGTCCATTGTTGTAGCGTATGTAGCATGTGTTCTTTCCCCCTTTCCCCTTTTTTCCTCTTTTTTCTCCTTTTTTTCCCTCTCTTAATATCAGTTCTTCATATCTGCCAGTTTTTTTTTATCCCCCCCTCCTCCTCCTCTCCCTCTTGCTCCCTCCTCTTCCTCTACGCCGCCTCCTCCTCTTCCTCCCTTCCTCCCTTCTCCATGTCGCGTCTGCAGTGACTAATGATTCATAAAATGGCTGTAAGTGAACAATAAGGAAGCGACAATAACAAGGAAGGGGAGAGGAAGGGAGAGTAAGGGAGAGGAAGGGTGGGAGCGAGGAGCGGCGAGGGAGTGGCGGATAGGCGACGCTGATAAAGATGACGAACATTGTAATAGAATAACCGAGCTTAATGACTTGACCGAGGGGAGAGAGAGAGAGAGAGAGAGAGAGAGAGAGAGAGAGAGAGAGAGAGAGAGAGAGAGAGAGAGAGAGAGAGAGAGAGAGAGAGAGAGAGAGAGAGAGAGAGAGAGAGAGAGAGAGTGTGTGTGTAAGGGAAAAGAAAAAAACATCTACAGGAAGAGAAGCTAGAGAAAAAATGGAAAGAATATAAAAAAAATGATAAACAGGCGAAGAAAAGAGAGAAAGAAAGGAGGAAAAGAAGAAAAAAAGAAGACGGGGATAAAGTGAAAAAAGAGTAAAGAAAACATAAGAGGTAGAGAAAAGAAGCAAGAAGAGGAAAAAGGAAAAGAACTACGAAGAGGAAAAGAGAGAAAGAATAGGAAAAAAGGAAAAAAGACATGGAAAGAAAAGTGGAAAATAAAGAGGAAAAAAAGAGGAAAAAAAGAGGAAAAAGGGAAAGGGATATGAAACGAAAGGGAAAGCGGGAAAAGAAACAGGGAGAAGAGAAATCCAGTGGTCACGGAAACCCAGAACAGAATCGGATTAATGGATTTACGGAGGAACGGGAGGGGAGAGGGAGGGAGAGAAGGGAGAGAAGGGAGGGAAGGGGAGGAGGAAATCTGTAAGCACACTGTCGGGCTATCTCTTAATTTCTTCCGTTTATATCAATTTCTTTTCTGTATGTTATTTTCTTTATTGCTTCTTGTTGTTATTCCTTGTTTTTTTCGATTTTTTATACATTTTTTTATACATTTTAGAACTCGTGTTTTTTTTATTTCTTCACTTGTACTTAAAAGAAAATATATATGAAGCAAAATTTAGCGTATAAACTTGTACATTGCACACACACACACACACACACACACACACACACACACACACACACACACACACACACGAACATAAAAGAGCGTGTAGGCAAGAACCCCTCCCTCTCTCCCTTACCCTACCCCCTTTTCCCTCCCAATACCCTCCCCATCCCTCCCTTCTCTCTTTACCCTACCCTACCCTACCCTACCCTACCCTATCACCCTCGTGGGCAGCTGACGGAGCTCTGAAGGAAGGGAGGGAAGGGAGGGGTGAGAGAGAGAGGGAGAGGGAGAGAGAGGAGGGAGAGTCATAAAAGAGGGAGGGAAAGGAAGGGGAAGAAGGGAGGGGAAGGGGAGGGGAAGGGGAAGAAGCACAGTTAACAAAAAAAAATAACATAAATAATTGTCAGCCATAACAAAGGTCGGACAACGGTGTGGGTGCTGACGACTCTATCTGCGGGGAGAGAGAGAGAGAGAGAGAGAGAGAGAGAGAGAGGGAGAGGGAGAGGGAGAGGGGGGTGCAAGCTGGCTCACTCAAATCACAAATATACGTCAGCATAAACGGTTTAAATCTAATATATTTACATAGAGAGAGAGAGAGAGAGAGAGAGAGAGAGAGAGAGAGAGAGAGAGAGAGAGAGAGAGAGAGAGAGAGAGAGAGAGAGAGAGAGAGAGAGAGAGAGAAGAGTGTCAGAGGAGGAGATTTGAGAGGGAGGTGAGTGGGAGGAACGACACGACGATGACATGTTGCAGCGGGTGATAGAGAGAGAGAGAGAGAGAGAGAGAGAGAGAGAGAGAGAGAGAGAGAGAGAGAGAGAGAGAGAGAGAGAGAGAGAGAGAGAGAGAGAGAGAGAGAGAGAGAGAGAGAGAGAGAGAGAGAGAGAGAGAGAGAGAACAAACATCACACCCACACAGACAATTCTTTATTAATCATACGCCAAAAAATAACCAAAATAATTTAAACACCAAACCTTTGTCGACAGCGTGTGTGTGTGTGTGTGTGTGTGTGTGTGTGTGTGTGTGTGTGTGTGTGTGTGCTAATGAGGGGGTGCCACATTCGCCGCATGGCCCTCCCTGACCTGGCACTAAACAGGTTGAGGACGTGTTATGATTTATCCTTTTGGCTCCTCTCTGCTGGGTTCCTCTAATTGTGTCGTCGAGAAGGGAGAGAACTAAAGAGGAGGAGGAGGAGGAGGAGGAGGAGGTGATCTGGTGAGAAGAGAGAGGGAGAGAGGTAGAGATAAGCTTAAAGAGATTAGAGTAAGAGAGAAAGGCACAGATGGCGGAGAAAAAAAAAAAAAACATATTACATGAAGATGGGAAAATGCTGACTGTGGAAAGATGGAATGGGGAAACTATGAAATGAAGAGCTAGATAGATAGATAGATAGATAGATAGATAGATAGATAGAGAACAGTAAAGCTATTCAGATAAGCTAAAGACAAACAGATATACGTCTCTAATCATAAACAAGGTAATGATTCAAAAACAGGTAAATAATGAGATGATGATATAGTTAAGGGAAGCAGGAACTTAACGAGCCTCAGGACACAGGTAATGAGATCGAAAACAGGTAAGAGATAAGATAGGGCGCATGGACACACAGGAGGCGGTGAGGATGGAGACGGAGAGCTGAGACGATGATATTTCTTTATTTTACGTTAAAGGAAACAGCTCAAAGGTACTAAACGAAGAATAAAAAAGCCCGCTAATCCCTACTCCTGCAAAAACGGACAAATGGACAGAAGAGAGGTCAATTTCGGAAGATGTGTAAGTCGTAGGCAGGAGGAAACAGCTCAAAGGCAATAAACGAAGAAAAAAAAAAGCCCGCTAATCTCTATTCCTGCAAAAACGGACAGAAGTGGACAGAAGAAAGGTCAATTTCGGAAGAAGATGTGTAAGTCGTAGGCAGGAGGAAATACAGACAAAATAAGGCTGTTCCAGAGTTTACTATAATGAAGGGGATGAAAGAATGAAGATACTGGTTGACTCTTGCTTAAGGGATTTGGACACCATATGAATGAGCTGGAGTAGAAAGTCGTGTGCAGCGGGGCCACGGGAGGGGTGGAGGCATGCAGTCAGCAGGAAAATAAAGACAGAAGAAGAGAGAGGCGACAAAAAAAGGACTGTTCCAGAGTTTACTAGTGAAGCGGATGAAAGAATGAAGATACTGGTTGAATCTTGCATAAGGGATTTGGATGCCATATGAATGAGCTAGAGTAGAAAGTCGTGTGGAGCCGGTCAGCGAGTTCAGTAGAGCAGTCAGCAGGAAAATATCAACAGAAGATAGAGAGAGGGGCGACACTAAGGCGGGGTTTGAGAGGCAAGGAAAAAAAAAGAGAGACAACGAGACGAAAAACGAAGAAGTTGGAGACAGGGAGACAAAGGTGGCGTGGTTCCTTATCGTTGGTTTGTCACACATCATCCTGTAATCCCTTAATCCCCTCACCCCCCCCTAAGACGTCCATGCCCCCCCCCCCCTTCCCCCCACCCCCGATAAGAGAGAGACAGTCGTGTAGTCAAGGCTCTCCTAATTAACACGAACACCTGATAAGATACTCCACTTACCTGTTGTCACCTCGCCTCCTCCTTCCCTTCTTTGATCTTGTTTTTACCTTTGATCATTTCCTTTCCTTACCTCATCTTCCTTTACCTGTTGTCATCTCTCATTTTCTTCGTTCCTCTCTTCTTTACTCTCCTTCTTACTATATTTCATTTATTTTCCTCCTACTTCAATTTCCCCTTCTTCCTCATCACCTCTCCTCTTCCTCCCATCTATCTTTCCTTCGTCTTCTTCTCGCGTGCTTTGCTTCCTTCCCATTCTTCCTTGATTCTCTTTCCTTCTTATCTCTCTTTATATTGTTCTCATTTTCTTTGATTTCTTCGCTTCCTTTCAGCCTTTCCTTCCTTTTTTCTATTCCTTAGTCTTGTTTTCACGTTTTTTTTATATTTCCTCTCTTCCTTCCTTTCTTCCTTTGCTTCTTTTCTCCCCTTTCTTAGTCTTTTTTCTCACCTCCTTTGATTCCTTCCCTTTTTTCCTTTCTTTCTCCCTCTTCTTCCCTCCCTTCCTTAGTCTTGTTCTCTCCTTTGATTCATTTTCCTTTTCTTATCGCATCTTCCCTTTCTTCCTTATTTGTTTTATCCATACTTACGAGTTTATTTCCTTCCTGTCTTCTCTCCCTCCTTCCCTTCTCTCCCTCCTTTACTCTGTTTTCTTCCTCCATTTATCTCCCTATTTTCTTCGCCCTATCTCCTCTCCTTCCTTCATACCTCATCTTTCTCCTTTCTTAATCTTATGTTCCCATCTACTTCTTCATCCTCTTCATTTTCCTCCTATCTTCCTCTTTCCTCTCTTCCAGTTTCATCTCCTCTTTCTTCTTCCTCACGCTTTTTTTCCTTTTCTCCTCCACTCTTCCTTTTAATTCTTTCATTACCTCATTTTTCTTCCTTAATTGAATGTTCCTAGCTACTGTCTCTGCTTTCTCATCTACACATTATTCCATTGTTTTTTTTATTTTTTCCTTCTACTAAACTACCTTCCCTCTCTTTCCATCTCTTCCTTCTTAATTCGCTTCGATATTTCTTTTCTCCTCTTACTAAGTCCCCCTATAACTTTCTCACTCTCTTCCTTCGCCTCCTGGGTCCTATACATCTTTTCTTTTACCAAGGTACCTCTCGTTCTCACTAATCCTCCCTCTCCTCTTTTCTTCATTCTCTTATCATGCTATCCTAACTTTCTCACTATCTCTTCCCCCCTTTTTTCCTCCTCCTCCTCCTCCTCCTCCTCCTCCTCCATCTTCTCCTCCTGCTGATAAGACAGAAGGGAGTTCCAGTGCTTCCCTGATCCTCCTGAGTGCCCTGCCCCTGTGTGTGTGGCGGCGGGGCAGCGCGGCGCCTCAGGGGGATTAGAGGAGATGAGATAACCGTGTCCTGATGCTGGATGCTGCGTCGACTCTCTTATCTCCGGGGTGATGCTTGTCTGTTGGTTAGTGGGTCTGTTTCAATCTGTGTTTTTCCTTCTTTACTCTTTCTCCTCCTCTCTCTGTGTCTTTTAATCCCTCGCTTTCTTTTAGGCTCGTTTTCGTTCCTTATCTTTTTTTATTCTTCCCTTCCTCATGTGTTATTTTGTCCTGTGCTTGTCTGTTTCCTTGTGTGATATTTCTCTCTCTCTCTCTCTCTCTCTCTCTTCCTTTCTTTCTTTTGGATATCGGGGTTGATTTATGAGTCGCCATATTCTCACGAGCTCTGGAAGTCTGTCAGTGAGAGGAAAAGGAGGAGGAGGAGGAGGAAGAGGAGGAGGAATAGGAAGAGGAAAAGAAGAGGGAAGAGGGGGAGGAGAAGGAGGAGGGGGGGAGAGGGAGGGGCCTATAACAGAGATAAATTGCTATTGGATATCATAATAACATCGACTTGCTTGTCCGAGTCAGTAAGATGCTCTCTCTCTCTCTCTCTCTCTCTCTCTCTCTTTCTCTGGCTCCCTTTCCGTCTATCTCTCTTTCTCCGGACCGGTCGCAACATTCTTCATCGGCCAGTCAATATCGGGAATCAGGCTGCGCGTTTATCGGCGTGTAATAGATGTGCTCACTCGTGTAGACGCGGAGCAACATCTGTTTCTGAAGTGAATATGAGGGAAGGAGGAGGAGGCGGAGGCGGAGGAGGAGGAGGAGGAGGAGGAGGAGAGAAGGACGAGGTAGGCGGGTGGGAGATGAAAGCTGAAGGAGGGGCGAGATGATTTATGTTAAAACCGAGGGAAATAAGAAGTCACAGAGAGAGAGAGAGAGAGAGAGAGAGAGAGAGAGAGAGAGAGAGAGAGAGAGAGAGAGAGAGAGAGAGAGAGATTACGTCTTAGCACTAAACATTCTTTCTATTACTTCAAAACAACGAGGGAAAGAAAATCTAAGAAATAAAACATAAAAAAACAAATATCTATCCATCTCTTTCTTTATATATCTGTCTATTTATCTATTTATCTATCTTATTTATCTTTGTTTTCCTACTTGTATCTTTATCTATCTCTCTATCAATCTTTATCTTTATCTGTATCTATCAATCAGTCTTTCTATTTGTCTCTCCATCTATTTATCCCTCTCTCTCTACCTATCTCTCTATCTCTCTATCTCTCTCTCTATCTATCTATCTGTCTCTATCACTCCACCAAGGCGGACTGGATCGAGTGTCTGCTCCTCGCGTGATCGATGGGCGTGTAACTCTTTCCTGTAATTAATACTCGCCCGGTAATGGATGAGGTCGGATGAAGGGATGGCTGGAACTGAGTCATCGCGAGAACAACCACCACCACCACTGCCATAACCACCACCATCACCACCACCATCAATACAACCACCACCACTACCATGACCACCACAATCACTACCACCATCACCACCACCAACATTATCACCACCACCACCACTACCATAACCACCATCATCACCATCAATCATCACCACCTTCATCACCATCATCCACCACCTCCACCGTCATCTCCACCACCACCATTATCACCACCATCACTAATACAACCACCATCACCACTATCATCACCACCATCATCACCACCGCCACTATCACCACCATCATCCACCACCTCCACCACCTCCACCGTCATCTCCACCAACACCACCATCATCACCACCACTAATACAACCACCATCACCACAAACATCACCACCATCACCTCCACCGACACTATCATCACCATCACCACCACCACCACCATCATCACTATCACTGTCTCTCATCACCACTATATCACTATTACCCCCATCACCATCATCATCATACTCATCATCTTTTTCTCCGTCTCACAAACACACGTAAACACACACACATACAAACAAACACACACACGAACACACACACGACTTGAGCTCTTTCTCCTCTTTCTCTCTCTCTCCACAACGTCCATTCGCTGACCACGTTCGTTTTAATAAGGGAATGAAAAAAGAAGAATAAAAAAAAGCAGAGACTTTCAAATTTGGGGTTCTTAGGAAAACAAAAGACCTGATTCATTTATCTTTTGTTTCCTTTCCTCTATAAACAAATGGGGACTGGATTAAGGCTGAAAGTACAAAAGAATTCACCTCATTAAATCAACTCCATCTCTGTCCTAACCTCATCTCCGCCTCAACCTCATCTCTACAGCATTCTCAGTACAACAAAATACTTTATTCATTTATCTTTTGTTTTCTCTCCTCTGTAAATGAATGAGATCGTATTGAGGTTGAAAGTAAAGGAAAAATCACCTCATTAACTTAACCTCATCTCTGTCGAAACCTCATATTCATTTCAACCTCATCTTTACGGCAGCAGGAGGAGGGAAGTGGAAGAAGGGAAAGGGAACAGAAAGAAGAGAATTTGTAGTGGAGGAAGTAAGAGTAAGGTGAGGAAAGGAACAGAGAAGAGGCAATATGAAGAAGAGGGAGGAAGAGGAGGAAGAGTACAGAAGAAAAAGACAGGAAAAATAGCCAAATGCCTCTCCTGTCAACTCATATTTAAAATCCACCAACAACCTCCGCCTCCTCTATGGTCCGGGCAGCCAGGAGAGCCGGCACGCCCCTTGCTGACCCCCTGCTGAGCGCCCTACAGAGTCAGCAAGTCAGCCAGCATCCGTGTCAGCTCTCAGCCACGCTCGAGGCCACAAAAAACGGGAAAGAGAAAGCGAGACGGAGAAAAAAACGGAGTATATATATTGTGGTTAATCACTCTTAATCCTTTACTCTCTCTTTATGTTGTCTGGCAGGGAACAATATCCGACAGGGGGGCGGGTCTGCCTTTGAGTCTGGCCGGTAGGGGGGCAGGAAAGAGGGGAGAAGGGTTGCCAGGGTAAGGATAGGAGGGTGGAGAGAAACAGGAAAGGTACAGGGGATGGCTGGGAGGAATAGAGGGAGGCAGGGGATTACATGTAGAGGGTAGTGGAGGAAGACAGAAGCATTTGGAAAAGTAGAGAGATGTAGAGAAAGCAGAGAAAGACGTAGGGAGCAGTAAGCAGCGGGCTTTTTTTTCATTATTGTTTTCTTTTTTTTACGCCCTTGCACTGTCTCCTCTGCTGTAAAATAAAAAAAGAGAGAGAGACAAGGAATCACAAGGAATCAGTGCAGAGTGGAGCAAAGGAAGGCAAAGAGAGACAGGAAGTATAGCGAGGCAGGGGAAGGCAGAGCAAGACAAGGGGAGGCAGGGGGGTGGCGGGAAAAGGAAGAGAGTAGAAAGATGCAAGAAAAGCAGAAAAGAGAAGGGGAAGGTGCAGCGTGAAGTAAAGGAAGGTAAAGAGAAGAGTCGGGGGAGGTTACAGAGTGGAGCAGAGAAAGGTAGACAGACAGGAGGCACAGTGAGGCAGGGGGAGGCAGGGGGAGGCAGGGGTGGCGGGATAAGGCACCATAAGAGAGTAGAAAGATGCTGGAAAAGCAGACACGAGAAAGAGGAAGGTGCAGAGAGGAGTAGAGGAAGGTAAAGAGAAGAGTCGGGGGAGGTTACAGAGTGGAGCAAAGAAAGGTAGACAGAGACAGGAGGCACAGTGAGGCAGAGGGAGGCAGGGGGAGGCAGGGGAGTCTGGATAAAGGCGCCGGGAGAGGACAAAGCGCGGCCGTTTAACGCGGACTGACCGGGCATCGTGTCATGGCGGGTAGCGGCGGCTCGTCAATGCTCGGTCAATACCTCCGCGTGACGCCTCCGAAGTCAATGGGGGTGGAGAGGGCGGCCGCGGGGGGTCCGGGGGTCGTGTGGCTATTAACCCTTCTCCTGGGAAGTGTCTTACGGGAAGGGAGGCGAGGAGGCGCAGGAAGACGGCTACTGGACGGCTCCCTATAGCGTGTCTGCATCGTCCGAGGTTCTTGAGGCATCGAAGAAAGGGATGGAGGTCTCTGTATTATCCTGTGGCGTCCCGGGTTCGAGTCCTCGTCCTCGTGGTCCTGCTTGCCCGGGTTCATTAACGGAGTCATCGACAAGTCACGCCAGTTCCTCATCGGCCCTTTAAAAAGCCCCGGACGTGAGACAAAGGCCCGGCCGGTGGTGGGTGGGTCCCGCCGGGCTGCTGCAGGTCCTCGCCTCTCCCGCGCCTCCCGCCCGCCGCGCCGCTCTCAAGCTCACAATCGAGAGCTCTCAATACAGCCGTGAGCGCGGGACGTACCGACAGGAGGGCAAGACAAAGCCATCTGACGTGCGATCCAGCCCACTCCTGTCACAAGCACAATCTGATCCTTGGTGGTTTGAAGGCTGTCGGTTCGGAAAGCCTCGATTCGCCTGACTCCCCTCAAACCGGACTTACTGACTACCCGGCGGACTCCATTCATCACAGCCGCGGACGTGATTGAGTCCAACCCTTTAAACGAGCTTGTATGATCTGAGGGCGAGGGATTCTTGGAGGGCGGACGGGCCGGCAATGGGAACGGAATTAGTGTGTGATATGATGGCTGTTAATGATGGCTGATGGCGTGTTGTTGTTGGGGTGGGGGTGGTGTGGGGGGGCGGGTAGGGTATGGGAGGAAAGGAGGGAGGGAGGGAGGGAGGGAGGGAGGGTAAGGGGAAAGGGTTAAAGTGGGAGTGTTCAGGTGGTGGCTATGTGTGTGTGTGTGTGTGTGTGTGTGTGTGTGTGTGTGTGTGTGTGTGTGTGTGTGTGTGTGTGTGTGTGTGTGTGTGTGTGTTCTACCCGTTATTTTTTCTGTCTCCTGGTTGTTGATTTAAATGCCTCATCTGCACCGTATGTTCACTGACTATATGCGTTTTTGTTCTCTTCGAAAAAAAAAAATGGCATCACCTTATAGTGTAAAAGCATATCGGAGAGGAAAAATCGTTATTCACCATTCAAACCGACAGATAGATAGATAGATAGATAGATAGACAGAAAATAGGATGGAAATACTCTCTTGCTTACAAATATTTTCTCTTCTTATCTTTTCGTTCTCTGCTACTCTGTTTCTCTCCACCTCTTCCCCGCCTTCTCTACCATCCCTTCTTACTGTCATTTTCATCTTTTCCTTCCCATTTCTCCTTACTTCTTTATTTACACTTCTTCTCTTGCCTATATTCGCTCTACTTTTTCCTTCCCTCTTCTCTCTTTATATCTCTTTACTCCCTTTCTCACTCCCCTCCTCTTTCTTTATGCTGCTTCCCTTTATAAGTATACATATTTTGAACTTTTTTTCCTTTCTATACATTTACCTACTTATACTTCTTTATATTTCTTCCCACCTCTTTATCCTCCCTTATCGAACTTAATTACTATGCCTATCTATATTATCGCTGATTGGCCTGACATTTGCATCATCAACCTTCATTCGTCTCATATACAATCAGCTTTACCGATAATTACCTCTACAATGACGTTCCTTTCCTATTGTTTCATCATATTTTGGATTCTCGTGGATTCTGTGAGTCTTACGAGGCTGATACGTGTGTGTGTGTGTGTGTGTGTGTGTGTGTGTGTGTGTGTGTGTGTGTTATTATAGTCAGCTCTCCTTCCATTCACCCCTTTTCTTACTCTCTAAATCCTGTACTGACGTCATTCTCTTATTGTCTGTCTGTCTGTCTGTCTCTTTAGAATTTCCGTATGTTTTCTGTTCACTCTTCTGTATATTTGTTTTCCTTATCTATCTCATTTTCTTTTTTTCTACTCATTTTTCTCTCTATTCCTCTATTTCCTCTTTTCCCCAATCATGCTTTTCATCTCTGTCTAATTATCTATCTATTTATCTATCTATCCACACACACACACACACACACACACACACACACACACACACACACACACACACACACACACACACACACACACACACACACACTCACGGGACAGGTGATGCGCCATTAAGGGCAGGTGAGCCATCAGGTGGAGAGAGGTAGGCAAACACCCGACGAACCGCTAGTGACAACCTCTCCCTCCCTCCCTCCCTCTCCCGCTCTCTCTCCCTCCCTCTCCCTCTCTCCTTCCCTCCCTCTCTTTCTCACCCTTCCTTCCCCTTCACGCTCTCATCAATTTCCTCTCTACACCTCCCTTCCTTTTTCACTACAACCACTTTCTCTCCTCCTCCTCCTCCTCTTCTCTTTCTTCCTCCTCTTCTTCCTCCTCCTCCTCCTCCATTCTTGTTTATTTTATCATCTATCATTCTCCTTTATTTGTTGTTTCTTCCTCTCCTCTTGTATATGTATGGAGGGGTAATAAAATAGAAAAGGAAGAGGAGGAGGAGGAGGAGGAGGAAAGGGAAGTAAGTGGGTGTGTATTTGTGGTTTGGTAGTATATACGAGGAGGAGGAAGAGGAGGAGGAAGAGGAGGAGGAGGAGGAGGAAGAGGGGAGGAGGGGGAGGCACTCTTATCGGTTAACAGAGGGATGTGTCAGTATTGATGCCTTGTCATGGTGTACTCTCTCTCTCTCTCTCTTCGGGGTGATAAATAAAGAGTGTCGCAAGAGATGTGAGTAATGGTCGGAAATACTGAACCGACGTAAGAGTGTAACGTAACTATGTGGGTGGAGGGTTATTGTACGTGAATTTAGGGTTATTGTACGTGAATTTAGGGTTATTGTACGTGAATTTAGGGTTATTGTACGTGAATTTAGGGTTATTGTACGTGAATTTAGGGTTATTGTACGTGAATTTAGGGTTATTGTACGTGAATTTAGGGTTATTGTACGTGAATTTAGGGTTATTGTACGTAGGTCTCTGGTTAGTGTACTTTGTTTTATGGTCCTGTACTTAGTTTTAGGGTAACTGTACTTAATTTAGGGTTAGTGTCCTTATTTTTGGGGTTAGTGTTCTTATTTTTGGGGTTAGCGTTCTTAGTTTAAGGTTAGTGTACTTAGTTTTAGGGTTGCTGTACTTACGTAGTTTAAGGTTTTTATAATTAGTTTTAGGGTCATTGTGCTTATTTAGGGTTAGTGTACTTAGTTTTAGGGTTCTGTACTTAAATTAGGGTTACTATACTTAGTTTAAAGGTGCTTAGTTTAGGGTTAGTGAAGTTAGTTTTAGGGTTACAGTGTGTACTTAGTTTTAGGGTTAGTGTTATAAGTTTAGGGTTCTGTACTCACCTTTAGGTTCAGTATTATTAGTTTTGGGTTACTGTATTTAGTTAAGTGTTAGTGTCCTTAGTTTTTGTGTTAGTGTACTTAGATTAGGGTCACTGTTCTTAGTTTTAGGGCTTCTGTATCTTGGTTTAGGGTTACTGTACTAAGTTTTAAGGTCACTGTATGCTTGCTGTATGTGAATGATATGGTGTCTGTTCATGGTTGGAGTGTTACCGTGCAAGTGTATATGATTGTTGCTCGTGGATGATTTGTTACTTTGTGTGGGTGTTTGGTTAGTGTACGTGGGTGTTTGGGTTGCTGTACGTGGGTGTTTGGTTAGTGTACGTGGGTGTTTGGGTTGCTGTACGTGGGTGGTTAGTGTATGTACGTGGGTGTTTGGGTTGCTGTACGTGGGTGTTTGGTTAGTGTACGTGGGTGTTTGGTTTGCTGTACGTGGGTCTGTAGCGTTGCGTGAGAGAAGACCAACAGCACCAGGAGACGAGTCAGCTAAATCCGGGATCAGCTCACCATCCCAATTATTCTCTCTCTCTCTCTCTCTCTCTCTCTCTCTCTCTCTCTCTCTCTCTCTCTCTCTCTTTTCCATCTTTCCTTTATTCCCTTTCTTCTCCTTCTATTCCATTTCTTTTCTTTCTCATCTCAGTCCCTCCTCCTCCTCCTCCTCCTCCTCCTTCTTTCCAACCCTCTTCCTCCTGTTCATTCTCTTCCTCATCTTTTTCCATCCCTTTTCCTCTTCTAATTTCTTCTTTACCAACCTTATTTACCCTCACTCCTCCTCCTCCTCCTCCTCCTCCCCTCCGTAAGATGACTCCGGGGCGGGTGACACATTTCTGCTAATTGCTGGTGACACTTGCCGATTGTGTGACGCCGTGTGACGAGGAGGACACGTGTAGCGGGGTCACGGCGGGGCACGAGGTCACTGGGGGAAGGTGGGTGGCGAAAAGGGGAGAAAGGGAGGGAAGGGAAGGGGAAGGGGAGGTCAGGAGTGTAAGGTATGGAGACAAAATTTGTAGAGTTGAACGAGTTTAAAGAAGGAGGATAGAAGGGGGAAAGAAATGGGAAGAGGAGGAGGAGGAGGGAAAGTGAGGAATGGGAGGGGAAGAAAAAGGGGATACTTATGAGTGAAGTTAAAAGGAAATGAGAAGGAAAAAAAAGAGGAGGTAAGAAGATGAGTGAAGAACGGAGTAGAAATAAAAAAAAAATAGAAAGATGAAGTGGAAGAGAACAGAAACAGAGAGAAGATTAAAAGGAACGAGGTTACAGTACAAAGGGAAAAGGTACGAAAAAATGAAAAGAAAAAATACCAAAACTTACATACAAAAAAAAACATGCTATAAAAAATCAAAATAAATATCATGATCATAGAAAGATTAAAACATTACCTTTAGCTCTTCCTTTCTCTCAGTAAGGGTGATTGAACAGACAGGTAAAGAGATAGACAGGTGAGCATTTCCTCCTTCCCTCAGGTGATTAAAACAGCTTGAAAAAGACAGGTGAACACTTTCCTACCTGTGAAGAGACGCATAGGGGGTCAAGGGTCATTGCTGCGTCAGGAAGGTCACGATTGTTTGAGTTTAGGGAGGGGAGGGGGGGCGAGGGTCAGGTCAATTGGGGTCACTGCATGTCCCGCCCCTCCTGACGCAACGACCGCTGACCTAAGTGCTTTGGGTGCGTCTGTGACCTCTGTGACCCCGTGTGTGTGTGTGTGTGTGTGTGTGTGTGTGTGTGTGCGTGTGCGTTATGTGACCCGTGAAGGATGAGTCCAAAGTGTGATGTGTGACGTTTGAGAGACGTGTGTGTGTGTGTGTGTGTGTGTGTGTGTGTGTGTGTGTGTGTGTGTGTGTGTGTGTGTCATTTTTTTTGTGGTTTTAGAAGAATAATGCAACAACAATGAGACAGACAGACAGATAGACAGACAGACAGAAAAACAGACAGACAAACAGACAGAAAAAACAGACAGAAAAAACAGACAGAGAGAAGGACAGACAAAAACAGACATACAGGTAGACAGAAAGAAAAACAAACAGACACACGAGACAGACAAAGACACACACGACATCGACAGCTCTGAAAGAATATATATCGATGGACAGACAGTGGGAGTGTCGAAGGAGACGGCGCATGAGACGAGGCATGAGACGAGGCTTCTCAGGGCGGGAAGGCGTGTTACATTTGGCACTAATTACGGGGTTCGGTGGTTTGGCCGAAGGTTGGGAGACGGGAGGAGAAGAAAGATGAAGAGGGGAGAGAGGTGGCAGAGAGGGGAAGAGAAACAACTTGGGGCGGGTAGAAGAGGGAAGGAAGGTAAAGATGAGGAGGGTAAGTTTGGTCAGTGAAAAGAAGGGAAAGAAAGGGAGAGAAGGGACGCGGAGATAGGTAGAAGAAGGAAGAAATTGAGAGGTAGGGAGGGAAAAAAGTGCAAAGAGGGTAGGAAGGTAAAAGTGAAAGAAGAGAAGGAAGTAAAGAAGAGAAGAAGAGAGGGATATAGTAAAGGAGAGACGACAAAGCGAGATAAAGATGATAATTATGGAACACAAGAGGCAAAAATGAGGGAGAAGAGAGGAAAACTGAAGGAAAGAGAAGATGGTCGAGAAGGAGAAGGAGGAAGCGACGGACGAGGTAAAAGAAACAAGGAAAAAATAAGCGAGAAGAGAACGGAATGAAGGGAGGAGAAAAAAAAGAGAGAACGAAGGAGATGAACTAAAAAATAAGAAAAGGAGGGAAAGGCTACGAAAGGGACGAAGGAATAGGAAAAGGAAGACGGGAATGAAGGATGGAAAGGAGGAGGATGGGAGGAGAAAGAAAAGGAAGGAAAGGGAATAGTGGAGAGGATAAGATGAGTGGATGCTGTGATGAAGAAGGGAAGGAGGAGGAAGAGGAGGAAGAAGAGGGGAAGAGAACAATGGAGAGGATAAGATAAGAGTGGATACTATGATGAAGAAGGGAAGGAGGAGGAGGAGGAGGAAGAGGAGGAAGAAGAGGGAAAGGAAGGAAGGGGAGGGGTGGTCACTGGACAAACTGTGGCCCAGGTGTGACTTTTCACGACTCCATCCTGTGGTGTGTGTGGCTCCTCCTCTTCCTCCTTTTTCTCCTCCTCCTCCTCCTCCTCCTCCTCTTCCTGTTCCTCCAATATCTATCCCCTGTCACTATTAATTCTCATTTCACTTGTTTCATCTTGCTCAACCTTCCTTTTTCTCTTCTCCTTCCTTCCCTTCCTCCTCCTCCACCTCCCCCTCCTCATCCTCTCCATTTTCCTCCTCATCCTCATCCCTTTCTATTTTTCTACATCACTTTATATATCCAATTTTTCTCTTTTGTCATTCTGAACTTTATACTTTTCCAGATCTTTATCTTATCCTTGTGTTCATATTTATTTCTCCTTTTTTTCACTCTTTTCTAATTTTCTCAATGTCGCATCTTCTTTGAATCTTTAAGCTCTATCTTTTTTCCATTTGCCAGTATTTTCTTTTTTCTTACTATATTATATACCTTCTTTCCTATCCTCCCGCGTTTTTTTTCTCCTTTGCTCACACACACACACACACACACACACACACACACACACACACAAAAGGAGGAAGGTCGCATAACACGGGATCACATGACACTGGGCCACCCCTACACACACACACACACACACACACACACAGCTAACAAGTCGACCTTCTGCTGCGGCCGCGGGCTCTTGAAGGAGGAAGGATAATGATGACGCGATGACCGCCGGCACTTCGGGGAGCTTCCAGATGGGCGGCCACGACTAAGGGGCGGCAGGGACATGTGTGGAGGGGGAAGGCGCCTTGGCTGAGGGTACGCCGCCAGATTTTTTAAACGTATTAGTAATTATTAACTGTAGTATGGCTAGTTTGGCGTTTTAAATCCAGTTTTTGAGACAGTTAGCGAGAAGTGTTTAATTTTCATAGTTAAATCGAGATATGACAAACTTAGTCGTAAAAGTGAAATTAAAGAATCAACAAAACCAACTTACCATGCTATGAAAAACGGATCAAAAAAGACATATCAACCGCATTATTGTTGATGAAGACTAATACGATAAAGAATCAGGCGGGACTGTGAGGAGGTAGGGGAGCGGATGAGTGTGCTGGGTGTCGCTAAAGAAGAGGGAGATAAGAAAGGATATGAGGAGACAACACTAGGAGAAGAAATGAGGAGGGATAACTAAGATAAGTGATGAAAAGGAAAGTAAGAGGAAGAAATGAGAAGGGAAAAGTAAGAGAAGTGATAAGGAGGGAAAACTAAGGGATAGAAGAGAGGAAGAAAACAAAGAGAAAGAAGAGAAGATAAGAAGAAAGAGGGGAACAAAGAAAATAAAAAAAAAGATGGGGAAAAGATGGAGGAGGACGAGGAGGAGGGGTGGGGGCAGGGGTAAAGGAGACCATGAGAGGAGGAGAAGGAGAATCCGAGTGTGTTTTGAGGCTGAGAGTTTATCGTTTCATGGTCCCCCGGGGGCCAGGGCGAGGCTCGGGTGTCGCCCAGGGTGCCACACTTTATTACCTGCCCCGGGACACACCCTGCCACACACCCTGACACCCCCGACACCGTATCTTACACCCACACTACACTGCCACACCCTTGGCCTTACCCTAACACCCTGGGCATCGTATCTTACACCCACACTACACTGCCACACCCTTGGCCTTACCCTAACACCCTGGGCATCGTATCTTACACCCACACAGCACTTCCACACCCTAACTCATAATGGCGACTCACCCTGACACCCTGGACACCGTATCTTACACCCACACTACACTTATATACCCTTAGCCTTCTTTGCGACACATACTGACACACTGAGTACCGTATCTTACACCGTGAGTCACACCTTCACACCCTGGGTACACATTCTACACCCTGGCTTCCTGTTTTAGGTACCTAACACCCACAACACACAAAGCACTCTATGAAGCACATATTCACACCCTGGTTAGCTTATCTTACACCCTGAAACACCCTAAGCAAGATCAACACACTCTACACTTGCAAAACACAGACTGGGCCAGTATGTCTTAACCCTATACCCCGCACCGTACACGCTACAGACTTTCTAACACATTTTGCATCCTCCTAAACACACCCCTAACGTCGGAACACATTAGCCCCGAACATTTTCTGAAACATTGCTAGCTCCTAACATGCCATTCCAGTATTTTCAAAGGAATGGCTGATAACCTTGCTCGGATCAAATACTAATACCTGTGCCCTTCATCAAACACCCCGCCACTTCGAAGCTCATGTGTGACAGCCTCCAGCGCCCTCTCTCCAGCTACCGTCGCCTTGCCCCGTGACACCTTCGTATTAAGTAGGTATTTACGTAATTAATGGTACGGATGGCGGCGGTTGTGGTGTCAAGCTAGGTGGAGGAGGAGGAGAAGGAGGAGGAGGAGGAGAAGGACAGTTTACTTTAATGTTTTTTGGCCACATGGACGATGAAAGATGTGAAAATTAAGGAAAAGGAAAAAGATGGAGAAGTAAAATAAGGGAAAAGTAGAAATGTAAAATGAGAAAGAAAATAAAGAAATCAAATAAGGGAAAAGTAAAAAGTGAAAAAGCAAGTAATATGAATTGGCTAGAAAATATGATAAATAAAGAAAACTTGGAGAGAGAAGATATGAGGAGGGAAACGAGGGGAAGGAGGAGGAAGGGAAGGAAGATACAGAGGTAGAGGAAGAGGAAGAGGAGGAGGAAGAGGAGGAGAAGGCAAGAGCAATAAACAGTAAAAGGATATTTCGTAACAACCAGATAATGAGGGAAATAAATCTACAGTTACCTAATTTTTGGTCTGAAGAACAAAAAAGAAAAAAGAATATAGGAAAGGAGGAGGAAGAGGAAGAAGAGGAGGAGTAGGAAGAGAAGGAAGAGGAGATGGTGATAATGAAGGAAGGAAGAGAAACACTGCAAGAGGAGCCTTAAGAGTGTAAAAAGAGGAGGGAGGGAGGAGGGAGGGAAAGGAGGGAAAGAAGGAGGGAGAGGAAGGAGGAAGGGAGAGGGGGAGGAAAGCGCTAAGCCACATCTTCCTGTGTCACAACATAAACACTGACCACCAACACACACACACACACACACACACACACACACACACACACACACACACACACACACACACACACACACACACACACACACACACACACACACACACACATAAGGAGAAAAGGAAGCAGTGATTGAGGAAAGGAAAAAAAGAATGAAAGAGAGAGAGGAAAAGAGATTATGGAAGAATGAAAGAAGGGAGGAAAAGAGAGGAAGAAAGGGAGACGGGAAACAGAGAAAGGGAAGAGGAATGAAATGAGAAAGCAGAGAGGGAGACTGAGAAAGATGGAAAGAAAGAAGGAAAGTGCTAAGGGCAAGAATGAAGGAAAAGAAGAATGGAAAGGAAGGAAAGAGATAAAGAAGAAATGGAGAAAAAACGAATAAATTTAAGTATAGAAAATGAATAAGGAAGAAAAAGGGAGAGAGAGATAACACCTGGAAAGAGACGAAGGAATAGAAGGAAGATAGAATGGAAAGAAGGGAAGAGGGAGGGAAGAAAGGAGGAATGGAGGGAGGGAGGAAGGGAGGGAGAGCTTGCCTGTCACCTCCCTCCACCACCCCCTCTCACCCCCTCCCCTCCTCACATCCTACACATGTTTACTTTCCTCCCGATAACAAGAGTTTCCGGGAGACTTTTTAAACATTCCAAATCCTTAAATTGGTGGTGGGCCAAGTGACGAAGAGGAGGAGGAGGAAGAAGAAGAAGAAGAAGAAGAAGAAGAAGAAGAAGAAGAAGAAGAAGAAGAAGAAGAAGAAGAAGAAAAACTAAAAAAATAACGTCGGAATAAGAGAAGGTAGAGGAAGGAGATGAATAGGGGAGGAGGAAGGTAAAAAGGGAAGAAAAGAACTAGAAGGAGGAGGTGAAGGAAGAAGATAAGAAGGAGGAAAAATGGAAAGGAGGAAGAGGTGTAAGGAAAGAAGATGATGAAAAGGAAAACGTGGAATATGAGTAGAAGGGAGAAAGAGGAAAAAAACTATTAGGAAGAGGAGCAGAGAGAGAGAGAGAGAGAGAGAGAGAGAGAGAGAGAGAGAGAGAGAGAGAGAGACTTGACGGGCCCAATCTCGTCTCTCTTTTGTCTCTCGTCGCCCCCCGTTGACTTAATCTTCTGGCGCGCCGCCCCCCATCACCACGACGTCACCACAACTCTCTCTCTCTCTCTCTCTCTCTCTCTCTCTCTCTCTCTCTCTTAGAAGCTGCATTTTTTTTATTTTCTTCCTAGTTAGTTTTCTCTTTTCTTCCTTCTGTATATCCTTTTACGCTTTCCTCTCCCTCCTCCTCCTCCTCCTCCTCCTTATTATTTTTATTTTCCCTCCGTAGAGCAAGAGAAGGAATAAATAGAGCATCATAAGGAAAAGCACCATATAAATTAGTGTAAGAGTGATGATATAGAAAAAGTAGCAAAATATAGAGAAAGGGGGAGGAGGGAATAAGGGAGATTAAAGGAAATGATAAAGAAAACCTGAAAAGGCAGCAGGAGAAAGTAAACAGGCAAGAGAAAAGACAAAGAGACAGACAAGAAAAGAGAATGAAGAGAACTAGAAGAACTTTGAACGGGAGGAAATGAAGGAAGATGAAAAGGAAAGAGAAAAATGAAGAGGAAGCGGAGGAAAGGAAAAACGAGGAAAGAAAAGACAAAACAACAGACATAACGAATAACAACAGAAGAAAACTATCAATCTCATAAGCAAAAAAGGAGAGACAGAAAAAAAATACCAGAGGAGAAAATAAATAGGAAAATAGGAAAAGCAGAAGTAAGAAAAAAAGACAGAAGCATTAGAAGAGAAACAGAGAAAAAATAATAAATAGAAAAATAGGAAAAGCAGAAGAAACAAAAAAAAAAGAGAAGCAGCAGAAGAAAAAACAGCAGAGAGAATAAAATAGGTAGAAAAACAGGAATAGCAGAAGCAACAAAAAAGAGAATCAGCAGAAGGGCGACAGCAGAGGTATGAGCAGGAGATGGCTTGTGTGTGTCCGTGTGTGTGTGTGTGTGTGTGTGCGTGTGAGGGAAGGAGGTGAAGGGAAGCAGAGGTCTTTGTTCCGCCCCTCCAGGATCTGCTTCAGTAGGCGGTAGATTAGTGTATCCTGCTGGCCTGCACTTTTGTTATCTGTGTGTGTGTGTGTGTGTGTGTGTGTGTACAGGAGCCACCACAGCTGAACCACGCCGCCATGACCTCCTTCAGCTCTGTTCCCTTCTCTGTTACTGCCCTCTCCTTCTTTGCCTCCACCTCTCCCCTTCCGTCTGTCTCTCCCTCTGTCTATATGTTTTTCTTTGTCTGTTTGTTTTGTTTTTCATTTACGAACAAGAGGTTATTTTTCTACGGTCTCGATATTTTTTACACTTCTAATCACATGCAGCATTTTATTTTTTAGATGATCACAGACTACGTACGGAAGAAGGCGGAGCTTTTGAGGGTTGAGGGTGAGGTTGTCGAGGTGACGGAGGAGGAGGAGGAGGTGTGGTTATGGAGGAGGAGGTTGTTGATGTCAAAAAAGACGAAATTGTGAGAGTTAAGGAGGAGGAGGAAGTTGGGGTCGAGGAGGAGGATGAAGATGAGGAGGAGGAGGAGGAGGAGGAGGAGGAGGAGTAGAAGGAGGTTGAAGAGGTTGTGATCGAGGAGGAGGGAGGAAGCAGGCTGGCTACTATAACTACAAATACTACAACTACTACAATTTTTTTTTTGTGCCCTTGAGCTGTCTCCTTTGTTGTAAAAAAAAAAAAAATACCATTACTACTACTACTACTACTACTACTACTACTATTACTACTACTACTACACTAAGGTTAACTGTATGAAAAGTTTATCTATTCACACCGTCATTGCGAAGGTCAGTTACGTAAATTTGACGGATACGAGAAGTGAATGACCTTGGGCTAAGCTTTTTATGAGGATTTTTGGACTCTCTCTCTCTCTCTCTCTCTCTCTCTCTCTCTCTCTCCTCTTTCCCTCTTCTTCCCAGCCTCTTCCTTTTTCTTCCCCTCTTCTTTCTCTTATTTTCAAATCTTTTTCCTTCTTCTTCCCCTTTTCTTTCCCTCCTCTTCCCATCTTCTTCCCCTCTACTTTCCCTCTTCTTCCCCTCTTCACCCCTCCCCCAGGATCGACCCTCACCCTGCCCCACGGGGTTATCGGGTGGCCTGCGAGTCCCCGAGGTCACCCAGAGGTCATGGGGGACTGGGGATGACACACACACACACACACACACACACACGGAGTTTCTATTCATTCCTATTCTCGTGTTCATTTCCATTTCAATCCATTTCCCTTTGTTTTCACTTCCATTACAATCCATCATCCTTATTTTCATTCCCGTTCCAATCCATTTTTTTTTCATTCCCTGTCTCATTCGTTGTCTTCGTTCATTCCAATCCTTGTTTTTTCGCTATTAATCTCTCATCCATTCTTTCTCTCCCAGGTTCTCCAGGTAGGCAATCAATCAGCATCAGGTGAAGGGTCTGGCAGGTGTATGGCGGTTCGTGTTCAGGCTTTTTCGCATCATTAGTGAAGTTTTTCCTCCATTTTGCGTGATGTGTTAAGAGTTATGCATGGTGGACGGAGGGAACGGAGGAGGAGGGGGAGGAGGAGATGGAGGAATAGGAGAAAGAGGAGGAGGAAGAGTGAGATAAATATAAGTAGGAGAAGATTATACTAAGCAGTGAGTAATGAGAGAAGGAGGAGGAGGAGGAGGAGGAGGAGGAGGAGGAGGAGGAGGGGGTGAAGTAGTGGGGTGAGAATTGAAAATGAGAGGAAATGAGGAGGAGAAGGAAGGAGGAAGGAGTAGAGGGAATATTAAGAGTAGCAAGGGGAAGAGTAGTAGTAGAAGTAGCAGAAGCAGAAAATGGAGAGGACGAGGAGCCACAAAAGGAAGAGGAAGAGCAGTGGTAGTAGAATGAGGAGGAGTAGAAGTAGCAACAGGAGGAGGAAGACGAAGAGGAGGAGGAGGAGGAGGAGGAGGCACGGTGGCGATGCTGCGTGATAAGGGAGGACGATAAGGGGGCTTGTTAATGGGGAAGGGTAATTGCGGGCGACGATAGGAGGGAGGAGTGGTGAGGATCAAGACTCCCTCCTTCTCTCCCTCACCACCATCATCACCATCATCATCATCACCATCATCATCACTACCCCCATTCTACTTCTTAAACTACTACTACTACTACTACTATTTATGACTTGCACCACCAACATCACCATCACCACCATCATCACCATCACCACCATCATCACCATCACCACCATCATCATCATCACTATCCTTATTACACAATTACTACTACGCTACGCTATTACTATTACTACCTCTGATGCTGCTACGATATCCACCATCCTCATCCTCCTCCTCCTCCTCCTCCTCATCATCATCATCATCATCATCATCATCATTTCTCCTAAGCTTCAATCAAGGGATTATTAAACTCTCTTTCACCCATTACATTGAACTTTCTGGTTTCCATTTAAAGACCAGTAATATCTTGAATTCCAGCCTTTATAACATCTTTAAAGGGTCAGCCCATTGAGAAGCACCCCCTTTAAATACGCATTAAATATCCACAATTAGAACCCTTAACTGAAGTATCCCTTTAACTACTCAGTAGATATTCACCCTAAGAACCATTCACCTTGTAACCATTATATATTCACCATTAAAAATTCACCTTAGAACCATTGAATATTCTCCTGGATCCATTCACCATAGAGCCTTTCTTTCCAAAACCATTAAATAAACACCCTATAACCATTTACATTTAGAACTTTTCATCCTCACCATTAGCATCTCATACACCAATATATCATCTTAGCATCATGACGCCGAATCCATCTTCAAGGCGCTAAATAGTCTTAATCCCCTTTTAAACACCACGTATATAGGATCATGTCGTGTCACCCCAAACAGCATCCCTCACAGAGATGGAAGCGGATCCGCCCTGATCCTCTTTAGCTCGAGGCGTGGGATTAAACTCTTCTTGACATGGTTTCAAAGGCGTTTATGTTCGTTTCGGCGCATGTCAAGGACGCTCTGACTTTAAAAGGATCGAGAGAGAGAGAGAGAGAGAGAGAGAGAGAGAGAGAGAGAATTAATATTTCTTAAGGGATTATTTCCTATCTCTCTCTCTCAAGATAATTTGGTAACAGACAAACAGATAGACGAAAACATAGTCGCCTTGTACGCTACGCTGAGACGGGTGATAATAAACCTCTGTCTGTCTGTCTTTTTTTCTGTCTGTTTGTCTCTTCGGCTGTCTGTCTGTCTTTCTATCCTCTTAAGCGGCTGACTCGCTACATTCCCGACCTCTCACTCATCTCAAACACACACACACACACACACACACACACACACACACACACACACACACACACACACACACACACACACACACACACACACACACACAGAGAGAGAGAGAGAGAGAGAGAGAGAGAGAGAGAGAGAGAGAGAGAGAGAGAGAGAGAGAGAGAGAGAGAGAGAGAGAGAGAGAGAGAGAGAGAGAGAGAGAGAGAGAGAGAGAGAGAGAGAGAGAGAGAGAGCTGCTTATTCCAAATTTTCTTCCCTTCCTCTCACACTTTATTTTTCTATATCATCTACTTTCTCTTCATACTCTATTTTTTCCTGCAATTCACTCCGTTCTCAAATACTCACTAACCAGAAATTACTCACATCCACATGAATAAACTCTCCATTGTACTCTCCTCTCCTCTTACATAAGGAAAGCAACTCACTCATAATTCTTTTCTCCAATCCATTACATTTATTATATTTTTTCTCCTTATATGTTTTAGTGTTTTTTTTTAACGTGTTTCTTGTTAGTTTTTTTCGCTTTATGTGCTGTATGTTTTGAGGTGCTAAGTGTTTTATTACCTTGTACGTATTCTGCGCTTTTGTTAAGTGTGTATGTTCATTCTGAGTTTTAAAGAAATGCTAGTTTTTGGACCATTATGTAATATAGAGATTGATACGTTTTATTGTAAGTTGTGGTCAATATCTATCTATCTATCTATCTCTATTACTCTCTCACACAAATACTCACGTTACTTCCTCATTTCAAGTCTTCCTCACATCAAACTCTTAAATGCATGAATATCAATCTTATCTCTCCCTCTCCCTCTACCTCTTCACCCTTTCCTCCCTTTACTGAACCCTTCCCTCCATCCATCCCTTCCCTCGCTTGTACTTCACCCTATCCTCCCTACACTAAGGCATTTCCTTCATCCATTCCTTTTCTTTCACTCAATCTTTCCCTTCCCCAACAGTTTCCTTGCACTCAACCCTTACCCCATTCAACCATTACCTCACTTACCAACTCTCTTATTGAGCTCACTCCATCCTCCCTCATTCCATCTTCCTCACTTTCCAACCTTTCTCACTCTCTTCCTCCACTCAAACTCCCTCCCTTCACTCTTTCCTCCCTCACCCAATCCTTCCCCACCTAAACCCTTTCCTCACTCAGCCTTCCTTCCTCCTCACTCAGCCTCTCCTCTCAACCTCCCCTCACCCAACCCTTTCCCTTCACCCAACCCTTTCTCTCACTCAACCTCCTCTCACCCAACCTTTCCCTCACTCAACCCTAACTGACCCCTCCCAAGCATCTCCCATCCCTCATCTCATCTCCTTTCAACATTATCACGCAGCATCACGCATCACCAAGTTAACTCACACCGACACGATCAAACACACACTCTCATGCCTATTCGCACACGAGTTCCCAGTGCCACTAAGTCACGCGCGGAGCTTCGATAAGTCTCCTCGCATGCCTCGCCGTCATCTCTAAGCATTTAGTCCTCCTTCTGCCTTTGCCAGCCTCCCCCGCCCGTGCTCCTCTTAATACACGTAACCTTCATCTGCTTGGTACATGACTTGCCCGCCTTCCCGCCTTCTCTCTCCTTGTGCATCATCGCTAGAATCTCCGACCGCTATCACGTGTCGAAGATGGATTACGTGTTTCTTGGGGATGACTTGCATGCGATAGAAGTAGACGAAGGAGAAAGAGGAGTAGAAGAAAGAAAGAAAAATGGATGCTAGAGGAATAGAAGGAGGAGTAGAAGAAGAAGGAGGAATAGGAGGAGGAGAAAATGAAAGTAGAAGAGGTGATGTGAGATGAAGTAGGGGTAGGAATTGAAAACGAAAAGAGACGCAGCAGTAATAACCAAAAAAATGAGAACGAGGAGGAAAAGGTGAGTAGAAAGACAAACGGGAGCAGAGAGAGAGAGAGAGAGAGAGAGAGAGAGAGAGAGAGAGAGAGAGAGAGAGAGAGAGAGAGAGAGAGAGAGAGAGAGAGAGAGAGAGAGAGAGAGAGAGAGAGAGAGATGATAAGTGAAATAGGCCAGGTAGATTGAGAGAGAGAGAGAGAGAGAGAGAGAGGGGGGGGTAGGAGGGGGGCGGATCCATCAGGGTGTAGCAGCCATCGCGTCGGTGTGAGTATAAACACCATTAGTCATGAAGCGGTGAGTGAGGCGGCGGACTGGTGGTGGTGGTGGTGGTGGCGATGGTGGTGGCGATGGTGGTGGAGTGGTGGTAGTGAGTGTGGCGGCAGCGGCGGCGGAACAATCACACACACACACACACACACACACACACACACACACACACACGGACACATTTTCACATACACACTTGTTTATGTACCTTTAATATCTCTCTACTTTTTATTCTTTTCATTCCTTTCCCTTTTCTCCAATCTCCTCCATCTTTTTGCTCTTCATCCTCTCAAGAAAGTTTAGTGTGTGTGTGTGTGTGTGTGTGTGTGTGTGTGTGTGTGTGTGTGTGTGTGTGTGTGTGTGTGTGTGTGTGTGTGTGTGACCAGAATATTCACGGCCTTGCTCCGGAAATGTCCATCTGGGAGCGGACACGTAGCGGACAAGTATTGGACATTCCTCCCTCATGCCACTTACGGGATGAATGGAGGGAGGTAAAGCGAAGAGGAGAGGAGAGGAGAGGAGGAACGGGAAGAATAAAGGAGGAAGAGATTTGTATGGAAATGGAAGGAAATATATGAGAAAGAAAAACACACGATGAGAAAGAGAATGGAGGCTTAGATGGAAAAAATAGGAGAAATTGGAAAATAGAAAAGACAAGAGGTGGAAATTCAATGGCAAAATGAAGGAAAAAATAAAGAAAAGGCGAAATTGGGGAAGTAGGAGAATATGGTGGAAAAAAATGATAAATAAATACGAGAAATATGAAGAAGAAACAAATGAAAATCTCTCTCTCTCTCTCTCTCTCTCTCTCTCTCTCTCTCTCTCTCGCCGCCATTCCTCGGGACTTTCAAGTGGGCAGCAGAAGCGCTTTTTCAAGGACACATTAGCCGCCAACTTGTTGATAGTCAGCTTAATGTTTAATGCGGGTGTAAGCGAGAGACTTTAGCTTGTGTAAACAGTAGCGGTGCCGCGGGTGAGGGCGGGATGAGAAGGTGGGGAAGGTGGATGAGTATATGTGTGTGTGAATGCGTGGAGACGGGTGCGTGTGGTGCATAGGGATGGATGGTATGGATGAAGGTGAGTGTGTAAGGGTGGGGGTATGTGAGTATGTGGATGAGTGAGTGCTACAGGTGGATGAATCAGGAGGGATGGATGAATGAATGAAGACTAAATACCTGTGTGAAAGTGAGATGGAAAGGGATAGAGAGGAGTTGATAAGAGAGAATAATTGTGAAAGTAGAACGCAAAATAAAGAATGGAAAAGAACGTGGGTCAGAGATGAAGGGAAATATGAGGAAGGGTTAGAGAGAGAGAGAGAAGAAGAGAGAAGAGAGGAGAGGAGAGAAGAGAGAGAGAGAGAGAGAGAGAGAGAGAGAGAGAGAGAGAGAGAGAGAGAGAGAGAGAGAGAGAGAGAGAGAGAGAGAGAGAGATAACCGATGAAGAGAGCCACTGTTTGAAGAGAGTTTCCTCACACACTGTTTCTCTTCATCATTTTTGGAGGTCTCTTGCATAATGGGATCTAATCGTTTTGCCGTCAGCACGAAACATAACTGGATCGCGTTTCACTTGTTTATACTTTTGAGGTCATAAGGACTAGAATTGGGGTTGCTTTTTACTTCCTTATAGAATTGTTGTTGTTGATGATGATGTAGTAGTAGTAGTAGTAGTAGTGGTAGTAATAGTAGTAGTAGTATCTCTCCATTCTCCTCCTCATTCTCCTTTGTCTTCCATCCTCTCCCTCCTCTTCCTAGTCTTCTTTCCTCTCTCTTTTTTTTCATCCTTCCTCTCCTACTCTTCCACCTCCTCCTCTTAACCCTCCTTCATTCTCCTCCTCCTCTTCCACCATATCTTTCCTTCCCTTCATCGTTTCTCTGCTCTTCTTCCACCTCTTCCTCTTTTCTTTCTTTCTCTGTCAACCTCTCCATCTCTTCCACCACATCCTCTTTCCTCTTCCTCTCTCTCTCTCTAGCTCTCTCATCCTACCTGCTCTCCACTTCCACCTTATCCTCCCTCTCATCCTTCTAGCCATCTCTCTCCTCCTTCTCCTCCTCCTCCTCCTCCTCCCCCTCCTCCTCCAGGGTGGGTGTGAGGGCGCCCACCCGCAAAGCGTGTCATCAGGTAATATGGTGGGCGGTCTGGGCGGCACGAAGAGGCTAGGGCGGCACTCCTCCTCTTCTTCTTCCTCCTCCTCCTCCTCCTCCTCCGCCTCCTCCTGTCTCACCTCCCTGACCCTTCCACCTCCCTGACATCCTACACCCCTTCCCTTCCACCCTGACACTTGCCTCCTCCTCTTGCTCCTCCTCCTCCTCCTCCTCCTCTTGTTTTCTTCTTCCTCATTCTCCTCCTCAATGCTTCCTCTTTTTTGTCTTTATCTTTATCTCGTCCATCCACTTTTTTTTCTTCTTCGTTTTCTTATACATCTTTTTCTTTCTTATGGACATGTTTATTTTTCGTTTTCGCGTTCTCTCTCTCTCTCTCTCTCTCTCTCTCTCTCTCTCTCTCTCTCTCTCTCTCTCTCTCACACGCACACACACACACACACACACACATACACTTTTTTCCTCCACCTCAGCATTCCACTACCATTGCAGCGTCAGGAAGAAAGAATGGAATGAATGACAACAAAAAAGAAGGAAAAAAAGAGGAGGAAAAGTGTGGGAGGAAAAGTAAAGAGGAGAGAAAGAAAGGGCAAGAGTGAGGTGGCGAAACTTGCAGAAGAGAAAAATAAGAAAAAAGAGAGAAAAGAAATAAAAGGAAAGGAGAAAGGTAAACGGTCGAGAGATAGGAGAGAAGAGAAGGATAAAGAAAAAGGAATAAGTAGAAGACGAAGAGGAAATAGGAGAATAGGAAGAATCGGATGGTGGTTAGAAGGAAGAAAAAGAGAAATGATAAGGAAGAGGAGAAGGAAAAAGGGAGACGTGAAATGGAAAAGTATGTATAGAAAGAGAACTGGAAAATGAAACCAGAGATGATGAAAAAGCGAGGTGGAGGAGGAGGAGGAGGAGGAGGAGGAGGACGGGTAATGAGGGGAAAAAGAAAAGAAAAAGAGGAATGAGGGAGGAGTAAGATAGGAGCGACAAGAAAAATAAGTGTGGAAAGAGAACTGGAAGACAAAGAGGAGAGAAAGAAGAGGAGGAAGAGGAGGAGTAGAATGAGGAGGAGGAGGAGGAGGACGAGCAGGGAGGAGAAAGGAAGAAGAAAGGCTGAACAAAAAGGTGAGAAAGAAGCAAAAAAAAAAAAAAACAAGTGGAGGAAGAGAACTGGAAGAGGAAGCGGAGAGAAAGATGAGGAGGAGGAGGAGGGAGAAGAAGAGGAAGCGGAGAGAAAGAGGAGGGGAGGAAGAAGGAGGAGGAGGCGGTCAGGAGGGGCACGCCCTTCCTAATATATGCCAGTAACCGAGCATGTCTAACGCGGCATCCTTCCTGAGAGTTGTTGACCCGCCGCGCCGCTGACGAGGGCACGGGTGGGGGGATGGGGGGGGGAGGGATAAGGGTAGGGGTGGGGTTGGGTCACAGTGATGCTAGGTTAGTGTCCCCTTCCATCCCCTCCCCTCCCATTCACTCCCCTCCTTGTTGTCTTCATTCTTGTGTTTCCTCCCCTTCCCTTCCCTTCCCTTCCCTTTCCTTCCCTTTCTTTCTCTTCCCTTCCCTTCCCTTCCCTTCCCTTCCCTTCCCTTCTCTTCCCTTCCCTTCGCTTCCCTTCCCTCCCCTCCAAAATCCCTCCGTTCACCTGCATTGTTAGTGTTTTTGTCTCTCCTTCTTGTCTCCCGCCCTATTCCCTCTCCTTCTCTTCTCTCCCATTCCTCTTTACTACTCCTCTTGTCTTCTCTCTGTTATGTTTCCTCTTCTTCTCTTTCCTCCACTTCCCATTTACTTCTCATCTTGTTGTCTTCCTTCCTTTTTGTTTCCTCTATTTCCCTCTTCTTCCTTTCTCCTTTATTCCTTATGTTGTCTCCCTTTTTCTTGTGTTCCCTCTCCTTCTCTTCCTTCCCTTCTCTTTTATTCCTCATGTTGTTGTCTCCCCCTTTCTTATGTTCTCCTCTTCTATAGTTGTTTCTCCCATCATGTTTCTCTCCCCTTTTCTTGTATCTGCCTTTATTTCCTCCCTTCAGCTCTTTACCCTCTCCTCTCTTCACCTCTTTACATCAACTTAAACTCCTGGAAACCTAACCCCACCTAACCTTACTATCAATGCAGCTCCTGTGAACGTAACCTTACTATCCATCCCCTGTCCACTCCTTTATGTATACTTTGCTTCCTTGCCTTGTCTAACCTTTAAAAAGTCGCCTCATTTTCTTTTGAACGCATATTTTCCTGTATTTTTTCTTCTCTTACTTTCTCCCCAATTACCACTTTCCATTATCTTACAGTTAACCTCGTCTTTCCGTTTCCTTCATTACAAAAAATAATTCCATCACCTCAAAATCACTTCACCTTCTCACCTGATCTACCACTAACAAATTAGCCTAATTAGTCACACCTGGACTCATCGCAACCACCGCCCACACACCTGAGTCATCCAATTAGGCTCCCAGGTAGTCAGCCAGCGATCAGTCTTACCTTTAATCAGTCCGTCACCTCCCGGAGTCTTCCCGCTACACTTCATTATCACTTCAATGAGCACCTGGCGATCCGTCATGTCACCTGTTTACCACCTGTTTGCCGCCTCCAGACCACCTGTGCTTACCATCTTCACGCCTCACACCCTCACCGGCGCTTCCTGTTGTACGTGTGTGGTTATTTTTTTTCCCCTAGCTTACCTTCCCTGTTTTTTTCTTTAACTTGGTATCTCTTTTTCTTTTACCATGCTTTTTTTTTTTTTGCTTACCTTCCTCAACTGTTTTTTTTTACTTCCCTTAACTGCTATATTTTTTTCAGTCTTCTTTAACTGTTTTGTTTTACCTTAACTTTTTTTTTCTTTGGCTTCCCTTACTGTTTTTTTTTACCTTCCTGCTATATATATTTTTTGCTATACCGTCTCAAGTATTTTTTTTTCCTGATTTACCTTTCCTTAACTTTTACATTTTACCTTCTTAACTTGTCTTGACCGTACCTAACTGCTTTCTCAATATCTTTTTTTTTTTTCTTTTGGTTTACCTTGCTTGGCTGTGTGTTTATCTTCCCTAACTGTATATGTTCTACCTTACCTAACTTTTTCCTTACCTTGCTTTACTCTGCACTACGTATACCTGGACTTGATTGTGTTGGAAATTAGCAAATGAAAGGGATACAAAGACACCAACAGAAAAATATATATATACACTGCCGAATTACGACAAATTACATAAATGCAAAATATATAAAAGAGTAGATAAATATATATAAAAAAATTACATACTCTTACTTGAATCACCCTACACCTGCAGCTTCCGGCCACACCTAAACAGAGAGAGGGAGAGAGAGAAAGAGAGAGAGAAAGGGGGGGGGGGGAGGGGGGACCTTGCTGCGTGACGTATGGCCCGCCTCCACCTGTACGGTCTCAGTGCCCCCGTGACCCTGGAGCCCAGAGAACTAGAGGCCCCCTGAGGTAGGCCACGGGGGGGCAGGAAGTCCTCAGGTGGCGGTGGAGGTGGTAGGGGCGGTGGGGAGGGAGAGGGAATTGAAAGAATAAGAAACGGGAGAACTGCATAAAAAAATATAAAAAAGGAAAGGACGAAAAGATAATAGAATAGGATGTGATAAAGTTGAAAGGGAAGTGCAAAGAGGAGGAGGAGGAAGAAGTGAAGGAGGAGAAAAAGAGGAGGAGAAGGAGGAAGTGAAGGAGGAGAAAAAGAAAACAGGATTGTAGGGTAAGGAAGTGAAGCGAAGTATTGGTTTTAAATTTTGAAAGCATAAAAAAAAAAAAAAAGGAATTAGTCAGAGAGAGAGAGAGAGAGAGAGAGAGAGAGAGAGAGAGAGAGAGAGAGAGAGAGAGAGAGAGAGAGAGAGAGAGAGAGAGAGAGAGAAGAGAGAAGAGAGAGAGAGAGGAAATGGCCAGGCGGTGAACAATGACCCAAACAGGCGGATAAGCACCCATTCACACACATCCTCCCATTACACGTACGCGGCGCCACTTTATCAAATTTTCCTCACGCCATAGAAATAAAGTTTAGTATTACCCCGTCCAGCGGTACTCGAGGGGGGAGGGGGGGAGTGGGAGGGGGTTAGGTTGTCACAGCTCTATGATATATTTCACGGCCTTTACGGTGACTTTTAAATCAGTTTCCCTTTGATAATGTTCTCTGCCGCGACCCATGTTTTGTGTTTTAAGCGTTATCATCTGAAGACGCTGGACAGTGCTGATAACTAACTAGCTTTTAAACCAGTGTCCTTTATCAATATTGTTCTCTACCGCACCCAGTGTTAGTATTTCAAGCGTTATCCTGTGAAGACGTTTGGCGTGCAGAAAGACTTATTAGCTGTGTGCCTCCCGTCCTCTGGTTTTCCGTATTGAGTGACCCTTTTTGAAGAGTCGGCGCACTGTGTATAGTTAATCACGGCGCTACCCGGAATCTGGAGAATCATACTTTAGATGTGGTAAGATAATGCAATGATTCCTTGGACAGAGGTCACGACTCACTACGACGCCTATATCCCGGTCTCAGCTACCTATATCTGTTTAGAGGGAACTTAAGTAGTAACGGTTTATGTTTTAGATCAGAGGAAGGAAGTTGGAAAAGTGAGATATGGGGAATGCGAGAGATGATAAAGACAAAAGAAGACGAAGAGAGCAACCGATTATAAAGACAACCAAGAACACTGCAAGTAACATATTCGTTCATTCCTTTTCTTTTTATCATCTTCCTTTGTCTTTGGCCCTATTTTCAACATTTCGGAACTCACACACTCACATTAGATAACGTTTTTCTTGAGGCTCTGGGTATTTCCGTACGCACTTTTATGAACCTAGTGATAGTTTGACAAGGCCTCCGACAGTCATCAGAACCTTACTAATCTCCTTTGTGGCCTTTGAAATATTTGTTGGAAAAGCCGAAAGTGTCTGAGAATGAGGACTTTAGAGGGAGACTGAGACTATGGCGAGATTGTCCCATACACTTATATTTCTGTCCCTCGCTTGGTCTCCTTCGTGTTATGAGCGGCAGGAAGTGACACAACGGACACAGCGGCAGGCTCTATGGTGCTAATGTTATGGGGCGGTATATGGGGACGGCCCTGGGGAGTGGGGGAGTGGGTGGCTGTGGGTGTTACGGGGAGCAGCAGGGGGCGGTAGGAGGCGGCCCAACACTGCTATTCGTTCCGCTGCCGCCAGGTAAAGGGTCCTGCTGGGCACACACACACCTGAGCGGTACACAGGTGAACCATAACGCCCCGGGGCTATATCAAAGGGTATCTTCCTAATTCCCACTGAACTTTTCCTGTCGCTCTTCTGTTCTCCTGTTGATCCTTCTACACACAAAGGACTATTTTTTTTCTTTTTTGGCTAGTAGAAATATATTCCCCTGTATGTCTCCGTCTTTTATCTCTCCGCTGTCCTCCTCCTTGCTGTTCTCCTTCCTCCTGTCTGTCTTCTTTATCTTACTCTCCATATCTTGCCCTTCTGTTCTTCTGTTGTCTCCTTCCTGTCTTTAATTTTCTTTTCTTTGTCTCTAGTTTTTCTTACTCTCCCCATCTTCTGCTATTTCCTGTTGTCTTCTTTTCCTTGTTTAACCCTTTATCTTGACCCTTTTTGCACTTCTATTCGTCCTAGTGAGAGAGAGAGAGAGAGAGAGAGAGAGAGAGAGAGAGAGAGAGAGAGAGAGAGAGAGAGAGAGAGAGAGAGAGAGAGAGAGAGAGAGAGAGAGTTATATAAGGAATAGGATATGCATGGGAGGAAAGGGTAAAAGAATGGAAGGTACGCTATGACTCACCTGGCTTCGCTTCCTCAGGTAAATGACTCATTGTTGTGTCTTACAGGTGTGGGGTGGAGTGGGGAATGGAAGGGTAGTGGTGGTAGACTGTAGAGGTAATAGTGGTAGATTGTAGAGGTAGTGGTGGTCGTAGATAGATTGCAGTGGTAGAGGTAGTGGTAGTAGATAGATTACAGTGGTTGATGTGGTGATAGACTGGTAGTGGCGATAGTAGGAACGGTCGAAGTGGTCGCTTATATTGTAATGGTGATGATTAATAACTCCAGAGGTCGCCGGCTGTGGTATGCGAGGTAATGTTATGGCGAGGTGGGGTGATGAATGTCTTGTTGTTGTAGCTTGTGATAGAAAAATGGCTTGTATTGATGCTCGGTGGCGATGGTGTTACGATGATGGTGGTGAGGGTGGTGAGGGTAGTGATGGTAAGGGTAGTGATGGTGAGGGCTTGTGGTGGTGATGGTGGTGAGGGTAGTGATGGTAAGGGCTTGTGGTGGTGATGGTGGTGTTAGGTGTTGAAGGCAGCGATGGTGATGGGCATGTTGATGTTGAGAGTTGTAATAAGGAAATAAAGGAAACGACAGAAGAAAGGACGAGAAAAAGGAAAATTAAAGGAAAAGCAGGAATGTGGGGATTTAGTAGAATGAAAAGAAAACATTATAAAAAGAAGAGGGATAATGGAGAAAAATGAAGAAGAATTGAAAAATGTTAAAAGAAAGAAGAGGAATAACATTAAAGTAAAAAAGTAAATATTAAAGAAGAAAAAGAAGACGATTAAAAGAGGCAATGATATAGACAAAAAAAATAAAAAAAGTAAAAAAGAAAAACAAAAATAAATCATGTCGACATAAAACTAAAAAGAAAAAAAAAATATCGACGTAACAAAATTTAAAAAGAGAATATAACGTGAAAAAAATAAACAAAGCGAGAAGAGACGAGAAGCAACATTTTCAGTCACGATATTAATTTTGAGCATCACTTCAAGAACCTTTAGCGCGTGCGAGGTTCATTTTTACGCCGCACTCACACGCCTTTAGTCTTCACCTTCGCCGCGCCGCCACGCCGTTTTTTCATCTCTATCTTTTGGAGACGTGAGGCGCGCGCGTTCTGTGGGATCATCTTCTCATCATCCTGTCTCGATCCTCCTCCTTCTCCTCCTCCTCGATCCTCCTCCTCCTCCTCCTTACGTACTCCTCTCTCCATCCTTCCCCTTTGCCTCATCCTTTCGTTCTCTTATAATTCAATCCTCCTCTCTCAATCCTCCTCTCACAATCCTCCCCTCTCGATCCTTCTCTCTCGATCCTTCTTGCGTCTTCCTCCTCCTCCTTCTCTTCCTCCTCCTCCTCCTCATCATCATCATCATCCTCATCATCCTCCTCATCATCATCATCATAAATCCTGCTCCTGATGTGGTTTGTGGTTTAGTACAGTATTAGTCTCAGTCGAATTTAGTTTTTTTTTTTTAACAGCTAGGATGCAGGCCAAGGGAATGAAAGATAGAAATAACGTTAACCAGCCGCCTCTATACAAAGAACATGGATCAACAAGAAGAAATAGTCAGAGGAGTAATCCGTTTTGGTCTGTGAGGTGTCTCTCGAGAGTTTGAGTCAAAGGAAGGCGAGAGTACAGAGGAGTGAGTACTGTTGGTCTTTCTTTTCCTCTTTTTATTTTCTTACGTGTTGTTCCTCGCATGGACGTTCTCGAAGACTCTCAGTAACACGGGAAAAAAGTCTTCCCACTAAAACCAGATGAACTTTCTGATGCCTCGGCGTCTTGCGAGAGGCGTGGCCGTGCACTGAAGGGCTGGGGTATTAAGGTCACGGTTAGCATTAGGCGGCGGTAATGACACGTTTGCGGAAGCGTTCGTGTCGCAAGCAACGTCTGTATTTTTTTAATTATCTCTCCTCACCAAGGCAGAAAAAGTTTTAAGCAGTGATGATTTTTCTGCATTTCATATTTTTGTGGCGCCAAAGGAGAGCCCTGTAAGAAGCTCCTAAGGCCCATGAAAAGAGTTGATTTGTGGCGTCAGTTCACGTGCATATTATCTTCAGTGTTTATAAGCAATCTTAGTTTTTTAGGTATTTATATCACAACTTTCTTTTGAGGCGCAGGAGATCTCGGGGAGTGAAGCGCCTCGGGCATGCAGTGCGGAGGATTTGCAGTGTCGAGTCACAAGCAATTTTTCTCATCTATTCCCGACAAATCAGAAAACCTGTGTAAAGTCATGGTTTTCTGTGTAGTTATATATTTAAGGCAAAGGAGAGCTCGGTAGAGAGGCGTCTCGTGCCCTGAGTGAAAAGGATTTGTAATGGGACGTCAAGGTCAGGCTAGAGGATATCAGCCGCGGACTCTCGTTGCTCTCTGTTGGTCGTCGTCGTGGACAGAGTAGCAAATATCTCTTGACCAGCAGAATAATAGAATGCTTGGTATTGTGTATGTAAACATTCATTGAAGCATATGTTTTGTTTTCAAAGGAGAATTTTTGAACACTGTAGAGAAGTGATTAAGTACAACGTGTGATGCGTCACGAGAAGGAAAAATGTTCACAATAATTTGAAAGCACACAGACGGAGGACACATTCACTTCAATGCAAGTTCACGAAAAAAATCTTGAAATTAAACCAAATGTTACAACAGAATGGTTTGTCATTTTCTTTGTAATCAGACGAAGAAATGCTCTGAGCAGGCTTAGGAGGGAAATGCTATTGCTAAACCAAAACTAAAATAAACAAACAAGGAGCCTTACAGACGGGAAATAACACACTTTAGCAAGGAATAAAAAATATCAGCCTCGGCCTCCTCACGTCAGACATTTCCCCGGCTGTCACCCTTTGTCCGTCTGCTATTCTCTCCTGCTCATGTGTCCCAGCCATTGTTATTTCTTGATTTTTATTTGTCTTTTATTTGGCATCTACTTTTAGCTTTTATCTTATCAATTTTCATTATCTCTTACCATTTATAGCAGGGCCGGGCAACCTTTTCGAAGGGAGAGCCAGATGAAACTTTTGGAAGCAGACAGCGGGACGGAGTGAAAAATGAGAACCCCAAAGCAAAAAAAATGAAATGAAAAACATACAGATAAGTGAGACAGTTGGTGCTGCTTGCCATGTACAGCCGTCTCGAAGCGGTTTGTATTTTTTACGGTGGTTTCGTGACGTCACGCGTAACACCATTGCCACCTAAGGGCAAAAAAACTTACTTGACGCACAAAAAGAATCCACTGTTCACATTCCCGCCGAGGCTTATCTTGTTAGCTGAAGAAGAAACATGCTGGAGGCGGCAGGGGAGGAAGACACGAACTGGGTGCAAGCTGGTATGACGCTGCGTTCTGGTATGACGCTGCGTTCTGGTATGACGCTGCGTTCTGGTATGACTCCTGTTAGTCAAGTATGATAGTTTTATAACATCTGGAATAGTTGAACACTTGGAACAGGCAGAACAAGAATTACAAAGTGCGTCACATCAGTTGCGGTGTTGAGGAAAGATGAAAAGTTACCGTAGTGGGATTGTAAAGAAAGAAAATAAATATAGTAAAAAGCTAATCAGATCCTCACTTTATCCTAACGGTTTTATTTCGAGGAAGAACCATAAGAGGAAAGATGAAGACCAAAGGAGTGATATTGAGAGGGACAATGAGGCAAAGAAAGATAAAAAAGAAAGAAAAAAAGCACTGATAGCAGGGATAAGAGGAGTAAAAAAAAAACTAGTAGCAAGTTGAAAAGAAATAACAAGAAAATGAAAAGAAAACAAGATAAGACATAATAAAAAAAAGAACCATGTACCGAGGAGATGAAGAAAGAGAGGAAGCACATATAGGAGGAGAAGGACAAGAAATATCACTTGGAGGAGACGGAATAAAGAGCACATAAGAAGGTAGAGGAAGAGGAAGAGGAGGAGGAGGAGGAGGAGGAGGAGGAGGAGGACAGAGACGCGCCGCCAGGGACACGAGGTTAGGCACATAACACGCCTCTGATAGCAAGATAAGAGCGAGAAGCAAAGCCTGTAATCCGATACTGACACACACACACACACACACACACACACACACACACACACACACACACACACACACACACACACACACACAGGAGGATGACAAAAATTATTCAAGGGGTGAGAAACTTGCCTTATGAGGATAGACTGAAATATTTAAATCTACACTCTCTAGAAAGGCGAAGGTTACGAGGAGACTTGATCAAGGTTTATAATTGGATGAAGAGCTTTAATTAGGGAAATGTTAATAAAGTTTGGGTTGTAAAAGAGCCAGGCAGGACACGTAGCAACGGTTTTAAGCTAGATAGATTTAGATTCAACAAAGACAAACAAAAAATGGTTTACCAGTAGAGAGGTGGATGAGTGGAACAGGTTTAGCAGTCATGTCGTGGGTGCCAATACTATAGATACATTCAAGAAGAGGTTGGATAAATTCATGGATAGTGAGGTTAGGTAGGGAGCTGCCTTGTATAGAGCATAGACTAACCGGCCTCTTGCAAACTCCCTACGCTCTTATGTTCTTATGTTCTTATCTTTCTCTTACCACGCTTGTGCCTCCCTCATGTCTTCCATACTCCCTTATCGTATTTTTTTTCTTTGGTTCAATTATCAGTCAACCTCCTCTCTCACCCTCTCTCCTACCCCCTCCTCCTCTTCCTCCTCCGCTTTTTTCTCTTCCTTGTCACCCGCCGAAGCTCAGACCGATATTTTCAGACGTTCCCGCCGCTCACACCAGCTAATTTCAATGACCGAAAAGGATATTGATAGCGTTGTGATTAGTGTTATTTCCACGTTCATGTTACAGAAGCTTTGTCACACTACCACCAGGGTCAAAGAACTACCCCTGGAAATGCCCAAACCACCCGTGAAAGCGTAGTCAAAGTTGTGTTCTGGGGCCTTGAAAGGTTTAAAAATATGGCCCTCAGTCACATTTCACCCGGTTTCTCCTCCTCCTCCTCCTCCTCTTCCTCCTCCTCCTTCTTGTCCTCCTTTTTGTGTCCTCCAATCAGATACAAATCCTCGTACTGATAAGGATGAGAGAGATTTTGGCCTCACACATGTTGCTTTGCGTGCCTCGTGTGTGTATGTGTGTGTGTGTGTGTGTGTGTGTGTGTGTGTGTGTGTACTGAAAAGATTGGAATGTGTTTTAATTGGGTATTTATATTATCATCCTAAGTCGGGATTTTGGAAACAGGTGATAAAAGTGGATGATTCCCATAATTGCGTATCTTGATCCCTCCTTACCTGTACGTGGGTCTTACCTGCTGAATGAGGTAGTCTTTCTTTCTCCCCTTTCTTCTCTCGTCCCTTTCCTTCATTCTTCCTCCTTTATCTCTCCTTTTCTTTCCTTTCTCGGCTTTTGGCTTTGTTATTTCATCGTTATTGTATTTTTCTGCATTTCCTCTTTTCGTCCTCTTTTCATTTCTTCTATTCTCCCTTTTCTTCCTTAGTTTCTCCCTTCCTCATTTGTTGGATTTGTTCTTTTTCTTACTTTTTTGCTTTTTTCTGTATTTCCTTCATTCTTCCTCCCTTTATTTCTTCTCTTCTCCCTTTTCTTTCTTAGCCTCCTCCTTCTTTGGTTGGTAGATTTGTTTTTTCATTTTTTATATATATTTCTCTGCATATCCTTCATTTTTCCTTCCTTCATTCCTTCTCCTATCTTATTTTCGTATTTTTTTTTCATTTCCTTCATCCTTTATCCCTTCATTTCTTTTCTTCTTCCTCTTCTCCCTTTTCTTCCTTCCTCATAAGTTGGATTTGTTCTTTCATAATTTTTTTGTATTTTTCTCCATTTCCTCCTTTCGTCCTCCCTTCATTCCTTCTCTTCTCCCTTTTCTTTCTGAGCCTCTTTCTTTTCTTGGTTGTTCGACTTGTTCTTTCATTCTATTTAGTATTTTCTGCATTTTTTTCATTCTTTCTCTCCATGTCTATATTTTTACTTCATATCTTCCCACTGTCATTTATTACATTTATTTATTTATTCATTTGTTTATCCATTTCCTCCACTATACCTTCTTACCTTCATTGCTTGCTCTTAATTCTTTCCTCTTCATTTCTCCTTTTCATTCGTTTTTTTTCTTTCTTTGATCCAGTTGTTTTATTTTATTTTATCTCTTATTCCTTTCTTCCTTCCCTTTTCTTTTGCCTTTCTGTCTGTCTCACTCCTTTCTTTCATCACTCCCTTTCTTTTTATTTCCTTCATTCATTCATTCCTTTTTGTTCTTTTTCCTTTTCTCCCTTATTTCAACATTTCTTCTTCCATCTCTTCATTCTTCCTTATTCTATGTTGTTTATCCTTTTCCTCCTAATTCCAACATTTCTTCCCTCTATTCCTTCCTTCCTCTATTTTGTTCTTTCTCCTTTTCCTACCTACTCCAGCATCTCTTCTTCCTTTTCTTAATTTCTTCCTCTGTTTTGTTCTTTCTCCTTTTCTTTCTTATTCCAACCTTTCTTTTTTCTCTTCATTCCTTCCTCTTTGTTCTTTCTCCTTTTCCTACGATTCCAACACGCCTTTTTCTCTCTCTTCCTTCTTTCCTTCCTTCCTTCCTTCGCCCCCCGCTAAGAGTGTGTGTGTGTGTGACAATCATTCCGAGATAAACAACAGAGATTAGAAATAACACATAACGCCATAACTCTTTCTGGGGTTCTTATCGTAAAACTTGTCTCTTCAGCTTGTTATCTCTGCGTCTCCGTGCTAATAACGTTGATATCACCTGTGTAGCATGTTTTTTTTTATCTTTTTATTGGCCGTGTGTGCTCACCTGTATTGTTTTCCTTCTTAAAGACCAGATTTTTGTATGTTTTAAGTTAGCTTTTGTGTGTTTTTTTATTTGCTTTCTTCTGCTAATGTAGGTCTTATCATCCTTTTTCTATCTTTCTCTTTCTCTATCCATCTGTCTATCTATGTATTTATGTATGTATCCATTTATCTATTTATCTATCTCTCTGTCTGTCTGTTTATCTATTTACCCGTCTATCTATCCTTTGTATTATCAGAGAGAATATTGTAATCTCAAAATCAATGCAACATGTTAAAAAAATATTAGTTTATATCTTCCTCCGACTTACCAGTGCAAGAGTTGACCAGAATCTTCACTCTTTCGTCTTTCTATTGTTAGACTCCAGCTTTCTTTTCTCGTCTGTATTTTATTATTTTCATTACCATTTTTTTCATGTTGTGAGTATCAAGACTTCTCTAGCTAAGATTGATCACTCATTTGGAATCATCTTGTTTTGCCCTATATAGGAAAAGTGCGTTTCAGTCTTTCTTTTTTATTATTGTTTTTCTCAGCCTTCACCCGCCTCCTTAGCCACAAAAAAAGGAGACACTAAAGGACATGAAGAAAGTACCACGAAGAGGAACAGTTCAGTTTTTATTAACAAAATATAATTTATCAACGGGTTATTATTTACAGCTACCAGACTACAAGGGGGCATAAGTTAAAAATGAATACGGTTACTCCATTGCACAAAACTTCACACCAAATGCCTGCCGCCTAGCATGCTGCGATACTGACTGACGTAATTAAGACTCACAAGAGGCAGAAAAAAGGGAGACAAACATGGAAAAAACTATAAAATCTGTGGAGGTGACCCAGTTACGCTAACAGTCTCCATTATTTATATTATAACACCAAGTACACACCGGGGACACACACACACACACACACACACACACACACACATAGACACACACACGAGCAAGCACGCACACACAGCTTCTTACACACACGCAGATACACACGCACACACACCTGTCACACACACTTCCCAGCCGCATACACCTGCACCAGCATCAACACACACCTACATTAGCTTCCCACACCTGCAGGAGCATCACCACACCTGTAGAAGCCGCCCAGGTGGCACCAAACACTCTCCCTCACTTTCTCTCTATCTCTCTTTCTTCCTCTCCCCTCTCACGCCATACAACGCCGTGGCCGCGGCTCGTCCTGGGTGTGTCGTCTCGTGCGCCCCTCACTCAGCCGCCAGTAACCCGTGTGAGGGCGTGCGGGCTGCCCATGCCTCTATGTACAAGTTCTCTGTCACGCCGCGTCGCCCCACGCCCGCCGCGCCGCAACACTACTCGACTCGCACCCGCTTCATGGTGCTTTCGGCCGCCGCGCTGGTGGTGTCGCTGGAGGTGGTGACGGTAGCGGGGTCCTTCAGGCCATCGTCGTCGTCCATGGCCTCGTCGTCACCGAGGATGTCGTCCGTGGTGGAGTCAGTTACCTTATCCACGAAGGATCGGATCTCGTCGCTGAAGAAGTTGGTGGACGTGTCGATGCCCGCACTGCTGGAGTCCGGCGCCTCGGGGGAGTCCGGCGGGTTGGGACCCTCGAGCTCGTGCTTCTTGAGGTGCCGGTCCAGGTTGGTCTGCTGGCCGAAGCAGCGGTCACACAGCGGGCACTTGAAGGGCTTCTCCTTGTTGTGGATGTTGCGCACGTGCCGCTGCAGGTTGGACGAGATGCTGAACGACCGCTCGCAGTACTTGCACTTGTACGGCTGCTCGCCCGTGTGTGTCCGCAGGTGCCGCGTCAGGTTGGCCGAGCGAGGGAACACCTTGCCGCAGAACTTGCACGAGTAGCGGTCCTTGGCGCGGGGCATGTGTGACGCCATCAGGTCGTAAGGACGGCTGATGTCCCCATAGGGCCGCGCCGTGTTGGACATGTGTGCCTTCAGCATGTCGAGCCCCGCCGAGCGGTTCAGGCCGAGGCCGAGCCCCGCCATGCTGGTAGGCGGGAAGTAGGGCGGCAGCAGCGGGTAGCGGCCGCCGGTCAGGCCGCCCCCGGGCAGCAGTGGACTTCGGTCTAAACTGCGGTCGAGGTTGCGGTACACATCAAGGAGCGCCGCGGGATGCAGGGGCCGCGGATATGCCAGCGGCAGTTTGGTGGGCGCGTCCAGTAACGTGGGTGGCTGCGGGGGGGCGGGGGTGACGTTGGTGGTGGTGGTGTCCTTCAGCAGCTCGCTGATGCGAAGGAACGGGTGATCCGGGCGGGGCCGCGGCTCCGGCACCGACTTGATGATCTCGGGCGGCGCCGGGGAGCGGAGTCTCTCCTCGACGGCATCGCTGTTGTGGGACAGTATGTCGAACCTACCGAGGAAGAGCTCGTCCCTCTCCCCCTCCTTGCGCCGGAGGGTCAGGTCCAGCGGCTGCTCCTTTTTCTCCGTCGGACCCTTCACGGCCTCCGCGTCCTCCTTCTTGACAGGTTCTGGCGAGCGGCGCCGGAGGTCTGGAGAGTCCCGCTGCTCGTCCGACAAATCTTTTGAGTCTGACCTACGCGGCGATTCCTTCATGGAGAACACCGAGGCCTGGTTGGGGGAGCGGGAGGGGGAGCGGGGGAGCGGAGTGAGGCGCTCCGCCTCCCTCCCTGGGGACTCTGCGTCAGGTCTTGGAGACATGGGTCCTCCTAGGGCCTCGCTGGAGTCCTTCTCCTCCTTGGGTGCTGCGAAGGAAGGTTCACGGGCACCGTGGTTGTGGAAGGGCAGGAGGAGGGAAGAGGTGAGGAGGGGATGTTGAGGCCCTCCCACGAGGGAGGGGATGGAGGGGAGCATCGGGTAGCCGGACATGAGGGAGGGGGGCAGGAGGGGCAGGGGGGGCCGCGGGTACATCATGAAGGGGTTTGGCGGCGAGGCAGACAGGTTGCCCATGTGCAGGCCGTGGTGGGCCATCTTGCTGTCCTGCAGCCCCGCGGCGCCGTGGGGCAGCGACAGGGAGGGCGCCGTGTCGCAGAACCTCTTGTGTTTGGCGAGCGAGGTGACGGTGGAGAAGGCTTGGCCACACTTGGTGCACTTGATCTGCAGGCGGCAGTCGGCGTGCATGCGCTTGTGGCGGCACAGGTTACTGAACTGTGTGTACGCCTTGAAGCACACCTCGCACTGGAAGGGCTTCACGGAGGAGTGGATGTGCGTGTGTTGCTTCAGGCCCGAGCTGGTGGCGAAGGTCTTTCCGCACTCAGGACAGGCGTGGGAGCGTGCCCCGGCGTGCTGGTGACGGATGTGCTTCTGCAGCATCATGGCGTCCGTGAACACCCGCGGGCAGTTCTCACACGGGTAGCGCTTGAACTCCCCGTGGATGGTCTTGTGCTGGATGAGGTTGGGACGCCAGGCGAAGGCCCTCTGGCAGTAGTCGCACCGGTACTGTCCCGCCGCGTAGCCGTGTGCCGTGACCAAGTGATCGTCCAACCTGCGGGAGGGAGGAGGACGGGAAGGGTCTGGGTGAGAGACGGTCCTGCAGGAGGGGGTGGATGGGACGCAAACACGTGTCATTGGAAGCAAGGAACTGTAGGACTCGTAACTCACATATGGCAAGAAGTAAGGAGACTCAAATAACGTCTCATGCATTAGGTGTCAGAGTAGAGTCAATCACTACAGCAAAAGGAATGTTATCACCAGGTTGTTGAATATGATGCTTCAAGTCTTACTCAGGACACAAGAGAAAATAGTAATAGTAGTAGTAGTAGTAGTGGTAGTAGTAGTAGTAGTAGTAGTAGTAGTAGTAGTAGTAGTAGTAGAAGTAGTAGTAGTAATGGAAAAACAAGAAGAAAAAGAAGACAAAAGAACTACTTACTCGTCATAATCGCCGAAGTTTTTGTCACAATTGAGGCACCGGTGGCGGGCAATGTCATCCTCGTCGTCATCATCCTCCTCCTCCTCACCAGTGTGCTCAGATCGCTCCTCCGGCGACCCCGCACGCACACGCACACGCTCGGGGTCCTCTGCAGGGAGGGAGGAAGGAGAGAGTTCAGAGTAAGTTCAGGAGGATGTATAGGAAGCAGAAGTGTTGGAAAGCAAAGGAAAAAAGCGTAAGGAATGATAGTAGAGTATGACAATCGAGTACTACGAGAAGGAAGTGTATTGAGAAAGTATAAAGAGTAAAGTGAGTAAAGAAGGAAAGTATAAAAGGAAAAGTATAAAGTATAAAGAAAGTATAAAGAATGAAGTGAGTCAAGAAGGAAGTGTATTGAGAAAGTATAAAGAGGAGGCGATCGAAAATAGCTTGACAGATAAATATGAATAAGAAGTATAAAAGAGGAAGTGTAGGATAGAAAGAACTGAAAGGGGAGAGGAAAGAAAAGTAGGAAAGGTATATTGGGAAAAACGTAAGGTAGGAGGGTAGAGAGGAAGTGTGACAAAGAGTACAGGGAAGAAGTGTAGAGAGGAAGTGTACAGAGGAGGCGATCGAAAAACGTTTAAAAATAGGAATGAGAGGAATTATAAAAGATAGAAGGATAGAAGGATAGAATATAAAAGGACAGAGGGATGGAAGAAAGGATGACATAAAATAGGAGCAAATGTCAGCAGGAAATGAAGAAAGTAAAGAAAGTATAAGGAAGAAACGTAAAAATGAATGATAAAGATGTATGAATGAAGCGAAGATGAATAACCAAAATGTATGGGATAAGTGAAGGAAGAAAGAAAAAGCAAGATAAAAATGTGAAGAAGGATGAAATAAGAGAACATGGAAGGCATCAACTCACCCAAAAACGGAGTGTCGAGGTCGATGATGGACTTCCGCACCAGCAGCAGCTCCTCCGTCGGCGGCACGTCCCGCAGCGTCTCGTAAAAGATCTGACGAAGGGAAGAAAAAGAGACATGAGTGACCTGAGGCGAGGAAATAAAAAGCGTATGACATAAATGACTTACAAATAAGGATAAGTGGACATAAAAATAGACAAATAAGAAAAAAGAGAAGTAAGATCGAGGGGAAAAAAGAAAAGGTAAATTTGGGGGCAGACGGAATAGCTGTATGCGCTTGGCCGCGGTGCTCATCTCCGTCGCATTGGCCCTTGAGCCTGTGGTGTAAAGAGCCCATTACCCCGGGACACAGGGCCAGCGTGACCTCCGGGTTACCACAGTCTACCTTCCCCAGGTTTCCCCAGGTACCCATGTATCGACCAGCCCGAAAGGAAGGATGAACAGTTGGATGAAAGCAGACTGCCCGGGCCGGGATTCGAACCTAGGCACGCTAACCACTAGACCACGGAGGCGTTTAAAGGCCTTAAAATATCTGACGAAGAGAAAGGAATACGACGTAAGAGATATGCAGAAGAGAAAAACACGTAAGATTTAAGGCGTAGGAGAGGAAAGAATATTAAAAACTTGGCAAAGAGAAGAGAGAAAACAAACAACAAAATGGAATAGACGGCAACGCAGACAGAGACAGACAGACGGAAAGACAAACAAAAAGACAGACAGACCTATGAGACAAGCTAGGTTCTCTCTCTCTCTCTCTCTCTCTCTCTCTCTCTCTCTCTCTCTCTCTCTCTCTCTCTCTCTCTCTCTCTCTCTCGTAGCGATTTTTTCCTTTTTTCCTTTTTTTTTTGCGTTTACCAGTCAGGATTGTGTTGCGTAGTGCGTGTTTGTGTGTGGACAGAAATATGTGTGTTGCTGGTGCTTCGTTTTTATTGTGTTAGTTGTGTTTTGTTTTTGTCTTGTGTTGCTGTTTGTTGCTGCCTCGGGGTGTGTTCCTCGGCTCAGAAGTTCGGTGTTTTGGTGTTTTCCCTGCGGCGGCTCGTGTGTGTGTGTGTGTGTGTGTGTGTGTGTGTGTGTGTGTTTCGCTGGCGTTGTGTTGTTGTCGTTCTTATTTGTTTGCTTACTGGGACTAATAAAATGCTTCAAATTCGCTGACCATTCTTTTATAAGCAAAGACCGTAAAATATATAAACGCGATTATGATTCAACGACTAACTTGTAAAAATAATGACGTGAGCCCCGAGCTACTTCCAGAATAATTACACTTTCAGAATAATTATAGTTTCCTTGAATTGTTACTTAATTAACAGCGCATGCATATTTCTACGGTTAATAAGTTTAGAAAGTACTCAAGAACTCAATTATATTCCTTAACTGTAGACGAGAAGTTACTTGGATTATATTCCCGAGGAGTCAACTTGAAAAGACCTAATGAACTAACTACAGATTAAAACAGGAAAGATCAGGCATTTGTGTAACTCGCAGACCACTTATGTAACTACTAGACCATCTGTGTAACTACTAGGCCATTTACGTAACTACAAGACCATTTATGTAACCACTAGACCATTTATGTAACTACAAGACCATTTATATAACTACTAGACCATTTACGTAATCACTAGACCATTTAAGTAACTACTAGACCTTTTATGTTACTACTAGACCATTTATGTAACTACCAGACCATTTATGCTTCTACTAAACCATTTATGAAGCCACTAGACCATTTGTGTAACCACTAGACCATTTATATAACTACTAGACCATTTATGTAACTACTAGAGCATTTATGTAACAACTAGACCATTTACGTAACTAGACCATTTATGTAACTCGTAGGCCATTTATGTAACTACAAGGCCATTCACGTAACTAGACCATTTATGTAACTACTTGACCATTTACGTAACTAGACCATTTATGTAACTACTTGACCATTTATGTAACAACTAGACCATTTATATAACTACTTGACCGTTTATGTAATTACAAGACCATTGATGTAACTACTTGACCATTTATGTAACTACAAGACCATTTATGTAACTATTAGTCCATTTACATAACTATTAAACCATTTATGTAATTAATAGAGCTAGACTATCTGCGGAACTACTACTATTGACCATTTATGTAACTAATAGAACAAACATTTATATAACTACTGGACCATTTATGTAACTACTAGATCATCTTTATAATTACTAGACCATTTATGTAACTACTAGATCATTTACGTAACTACTAGACCAAGCATTTTATGTAACTATGAGACCAAGCATTTATGTGACTACAGGACTATTTATGTAATTACTAGACCATTTATGCATTTACTTGAACAGGCATTTGTGTAACTATTGGTTCGCCTACTCGTGCTCTGAACTCACCTGCCCCGCGAGCATCAGGTGTCGCATGTTGCCGTAGACGGGGGCCGAGGCAACGCGAATGTGCCTCAGCCAATTGCCCATCTCTCCGGCGTCCAGCCACCCGCGCAGCCCCGACCTCGCGGACACCACCTGCGGAAGAGCGACACACACCCTTGTAGCCTACGACGCACACCTTTGTAAACTACTGCACACCTTACTAGTCTATGAAATGCACCTTTGTCGTCTCAACGCATACCTATGCTGCTAATCCTTCCCCTACGGAGGATGAATAGGATGAGATTATGCTAAAATTAGAATGAATGAACGCTGGTATCTGTAATTGGCGTATTTTAGGGGACTTTTTTTGTGTGTTATTTCGTGTTATGTGAAGTGATTAGGTTTTTGGTTGGTTATACATGTTTTTTTTTTTCACTGTCAAACACACACACACACACACACACACACACACACACACACACACACACACACACACACACACACACACACACACACAAATATAAACATAAATACAAACACGTTATCTTTTACTATACGTTTGCAATCTCTCTCATTCCTGCAAACGTGTGGTGGTAAGCTAAAATGAAAATAACAGTGAATAATTAACTGATTTTCATACATTTTTTCATGCATGCAGAATTAACGGTATCGCTTGAGCCACAGCAAACATACATAACGTCAACGGTTTTATGGACAGCGGGAAGATAAACAGAAAACGCGAAAAATAAATGTAAATTGACTTGTTTATACGTATTTGTAAAAGGGAAATCAGTTGAACACACACTCATATCCCGCTTTCCACATGCATTTATATTCATTCACTCATTTTCAGTAATATTAAAAAGAATGTATAGATGGAGTAGTGTATATCTGACTAGTATAAATACAGATATAAATAGATATAGAGATGAAGCAATAAATGTGACTAATATGATGATAGATATAAATAGATAGATATATAGATGAATTAATAACTTACTGACTTATATGAAGTTGATGAAATGTTTCCTTTGTTAAATAAATCCAATATCCCTCTATTTTTATTTTTCCTTGCTTTCTTCCTCCTCCTCCTCCTCCTCATTTCACTTCTTGCTTTCTTCCTCCTCCTCATCATCATATAACTTCTCCTGGCCTTCTTCCTCGTCCTCCTCCTCATTCCACTTCTCCTCCCCTTCCCTATACCATCAAACCACACAGCAAGATCATTCACCCCGAAGCATACCCCAAATCACCCCCTCCCCCCCTTTCCTTCACCCTTGTTCCTCCCTATCCCCCTCCCCTCTCCATCCCCCCCCCTATTCCGCCCCCCCTCATCATATAGCTGTCACTCCTCCTCCATACACTCGTAACGCTGATAATTGGGTCTCGGTGCCATAAACTGGGGCCTGATCAGTGGGCGCCGACGTGAGGCTCAGCGGACACACAATACCTGCTCGCATTATCATCGCTCTGACCCGCTGTTATCTGCTCACCGACTCTCCCCCTCCTCCTCCTCCTCCTCCTCCTCCTTCTCTCTTCACACCTACCTTATCTAGCCCACCTACCATCTACCATCTACACCTCCTCCTCCTCCTCCTCCTCTTCCTCCTATCTTCATATCTTACCTCGCTTACCGTATCTAGCCCACCTACCATCTACCATCTCCACCTCCTCCTCTGTCCACACCTACCTTCTTACCTTGCTTACCTTATCGAGCTCACCTACCTTATCTACCCTTCTGTTTAGCTTGCTTATTCACCTTCTCCTCCTCCTCCTCCTCCTCCTCCTCCTCCTCCTCTTCCCCACTACTCACCTCGCTCACCTTATCTACCCAACCTACCTCACCTACTCATCTACTTACCTCACGCACGTACTTTTCAGCTCTCCATCTACCTACTGTACTCACTTCCTCTCTTCACCTACCTGTTTACTTGCTCTTCTACATCACCTGCTTTACCTTTGCCCACCTGTTTAGATCAAGTACCTGCCTGATCAACTCACCTCCCCGACTAATTATATCTTTTGCGCATCTAGACATGTTTATACCTATTATTATACCTAAACATGTTCCTATTTTTTGTGCACTTGAGGTGTCTCCTTCGTTGTAAAAAAAAATACCTACTTGCTTAACTTAGTGTTTTGTTTCACCTGTCTCAATATACCTGTCTCCACTGATTATCTGCCCGCCTCCCAAATTCACCTGCTCACATGCTTACCTCCCCCACTTCTCACCTGTCCGCTGCGCCCTTCACCCCCCCTTCCCTCTACACACCTTTATCACCCCCTCCTTAGCCTCAGGTGTTTCCACAGGTGACCCCCTACCCCTACCCCTTCTCCCCCCCCCCCTGCCGGCTTGCTCATTGATCACACACAGGTGTCTTGATAGCGGCCCACACACACACACACACACACACACACACACACACACGTACCATATATATACCGCACCTGACTCAGTTTCACACACACGATCCTGTTACTGTTGTTATTATGCTACTACGCACTCGCTACACACACACACACACACACACACACACACACACACACGCACTATAATACGCAGCGACGTGACGTGTTATGTACGACTTATTGGCCACAAATCTCACACAAATCCCCTAGACTCCTCATTCTCCAATATTCTTCCCTTCCTCCTCCCCTCCTCCTCCTCCTCCCCTCCTCCTACCCCTCCTCCTCCCTCTCCGGCAACTGTCTCTGGTCCTATCCCTGAGATATCCCAAAGTGTCACCCCAGCACCTGATAACGGAGATATGGGAGGTGTAAGTGAGCCGAAAAATATCTTGTGAGACAGTGAAGCTGATTATGAGCAAAGGATGACTAGCGGGAGGACAAAGAAAGGACAGGAGGAAAAGAAGACAGAGGGAGAACAAGGGAAGGAGAATAATGGAAGAATAAGGGAAAGGGGAGGAAGAAGAGGATGACAGAGAGGAGGTTGAAAAGGGAAAAGAGGGATTCCACGAAAAAAGGACAGGAGGAGAAGACAGAGAGGGAGAACAAGGGAAGGAGAATGATGGATGAATGACGGAAGAACAAGAGAAAGGGGAGGAAGAAGTGGAATACGAGAGAATGACGGAGAGGAGATTGAACAGGGAAAAAGAGGAATGACACGTAAAAAGGACAGGAGGAGGAGGAGGAGAGGAAGACAAGAGAGAGAACGGGGGAAAGCGAATGATGGAAGGACAAGGGAAAGGGGGAGTAGGGAGTGAAATACGAGGGAATAATGTTAGATGGAGTGAATAGGGAATAACGATATGAGTGGGGGAAGAAGAACAGGAGGAGAAGAAGGAGAGAAAGACAAGGAGGGGGAGAACAGGGGAAGACGAACAGTAGAAGAACAAGGAAAGGGGCACGAGAGAAGGACAAGGGGAAGAGAACAAGGGAAGGAGAACAGCGGGAGGACAAGAGGAAAGAAAGAAAGAAGTGAAGGGAGAACAAGGGAAGGAGAGGAGCTGAAGGACTAAGAAAGGAGAACAAAAGAAGGAAGAGGAGGAGGAGGAGGAAGAGAACCATTTTTTTTTAAGCATTGCAGTTCCTTATAAGTCTTTTGCTATTTTAAGTTCGACGTATTTTTGTTTACATTTTGGCCTCATTTCATTATATTTGGGACTTAAGTGATGTCATTCTCAACCATATATTTCACGTATGTATGTATGTATGTATGTATGTCCGTCATCCTTTATTTGCATGTTTGTTTCTGTTTTCATGTTTGTTTTTTCATTAACTCTCAACTTCGTCATTCATTCACTCATTTCTCAACACGTTTCATTCACCATTTTCTTTCTATCTCCGTTTTATCTTAAAGTGGAGAGATTTGAGGAACATGAATGACACACACACACACACACACACACACACACACACACACACACACACACATACTCACACGTGACCTGAATAAGTAGACGCCCACGAATCCGCCTTATTATGAATGACAAGTGAATCCAGGTCGTAAAATTAGAGCCTTCGAGGAGGAAAAGGATGAGGAGGAGGATGAAAAAGGGAGATAAGACAGCGAAGTAGGACGAGGAGTAGAAAAAGAAGAACTGAGATCATGAGGATAAACACAAAACAAACACCGGAATAAGAATGAAGAAATAGTGAATAGAAAGACGAGTAGAGAAAGAACAGGATTGATCATAAGAAAAAAATGGAGCAGAATAAGAAGAAAAGGAGAAAGAGTGGAAGAAAAACAAGACGAAGAGGAGGAGAAGAAGGAGGAGAAAGGGATATAAGACGAAAAAATAGAAAAACAAGTAGAAAAAGAAGGGCTAAAAAGAGGAATAAGAAAGGAAAGATTAAATTAGAAGTAGAAGAACAGGAGGAAGAGGAGGAGGATAAGGAGGAAGAGGAGGAGGAGGAAGAAGAGGAGGAGGAGGTGGAAATCCCATGACGTAATGAATGGTGTCTTAGGCCTAAAGGAGGGAGGCGAGGCGTTATGAAGGAAGCGGGTGGATTAGCGGGGCTCCGAGGAAGGCGACCCCCTCCACCCCTCCATCCATCCACCCCTAGATAAGGCCCCACCGACCACCCGGGACTTGGGGCGAGGTGGGGCAACACGGGGCGAGGCGGGGCACAGGAGGGAAGAAGTAAGGGATAGAAAGAAAAACGAAATGGAGGAGGAATGGATCGAGAAATGGAACTCTGCTAAGGGAAGGATGTAAGGGAGAGGGAATGGGGAGAGGAATGGGACTGTTAAGGCTAAGGGAAGGAAAGTAAGGTAGGAGAAATGGGGGAAGAAATGGGACAGCTATGGGAAGGATGTATGGGGAAAGGTATCGGGAGGGGAATGACACTTAAGGCTAAGGGAAGGAAGTTAAGGAAGAGGAAAAGTGGAAGATATGGGACTGCTATAAGGGAAGGAAATACGGGGTGGTTGTTGACGAAAGCAAGAAGGGGCACGAAGAGACGGGATAGGCATAAAACACACACCGGAATAAGAATAAAGAATTAGTAAAAGTAGAAAGACGAGTAGAAAAGAACAGGATTGATCATATGGTGACGGTATGGTGATGCAAACGGCAATGGTGAAGGTGATTGTGAGTCAGTAAATGTCCTCGTCCGCTGTTTTATACTTCTGGAGGTGTTGGTGATAGTGAAACGAAGGTGATGAAGTAATTGTTGTGGTGGTATATTTTATTTGCTCTAAGGTGAGAATATCCGCTTCCCTCCTACCTCACTCTACCTGAAGCCAGATTTTGCTCAACCTCCATCGGATCAACTGTCGACCATTTAACAACACTAGACCAGCTGTGTCCTTCCTCTGTCACCTGGGGGAGGAGCTACTTTACTGACGCGTTCTCACCTTAGACTGAATAGAATGGTGGGAGTGGGATGGTTAAAATCGCGATATAAAAACACTACCCCAAAAAAACAGAACCGTGTCCCATTTCTCGTTTTCTATTATCACTCTCCACCGCTAACTGACGGGATCATTTTGTCTATCGCCTCACCTTTCTCCATATCTGGGTCACGAACGAGTATAAAGGAAAGGTAAAAAAAAGGAAAAAAAAGCACATATCCACTCACGAGCGAGACGGATACGAGAGATTATCCTCCGTAAGAACAGAGATCAGAACGTAACGGATGAGGACGAAGGAAAAAAGAGAGCGTGGCGTGTGGAATGTGGAATGTTTCTTGTTTTCTTATTCGTCACTTGTCCTCCTTTCTTGTTAGGGGGGAACGGAAATATATATTTTGAAGGGGAGGGAAGAGCAGGAGGGGAGGGGGCGTGAAGGTATTCAGGTATTCTTTCACCTGTAATTAAAGAACGGTTACACTACCTGTTGATTTTCTTATTCAAGTGGTAAAGAGAAAATGTAGATATCCGCTCGAGACCCGGAGGTGAGCACCGAGGCCACGTGCAGCTATAAAGAGTGTGTGCCTCTGTCTTTATCTTATTAATATCTTTTACCTTTTGCTCACATTACACAATCAGCAGAACGACATTGAAAGCAAATATTTTCTCACCTGATTCCTTCTCTCAAAGGCTCTACTCTCCTTCCATTCCCTCCTTACTATATAAACAGATTCCATTTTAAACATAATTCCTTCTCCCAAAAGCTCAAAAATCCTTTCATTCCCTAAAAAAAATATAAAAAAAACTATTCATTTCTAACCCGATTCTTCAGTTGTCTACTCTCCTTCCTTTCTTACCCTTCAATAACAATAGACTCCATCTCTAATTTGATTCCTTCTCTGCAAAACTCAACGTACCTTCCATTCCCTCCCTCCAATAAAAATAAACTCCTCTTCTAACCCGATTTCTTCTCACCAAAACCGAACTCTTCTTTCATTCCCTCCCTCTAATAACATTTTCAACACAATTTCTTCCAACGCTCCTTCCATTCCCTCCCTCCAATAAAAATAAACCCCTCTTCTAACCCGATTTCTTCTCACCAAAACCGAACTCTTCTTTCATTTCCTCCCTCTAATAACATTTTCAACACAATTTCTCCTCTCCAAAGCTCAACTCTCCCTCTTTTCGCTCCCTCCATTTCTAACCCGATTCTCCAAAGCGCAACTCCTCTTCCTTTCCCTCAAACCTAAACGAAGCACACAGATTACCAAGTGAGGGTGGCGGGAAGCAGGCAAACTAGGAAGAACAAGCAGGCAGTAAGCAGTCAAGACGGTCAAGACCATCCCCGTCCTTCCCCCCACCTTTGCACTATCCTTCCCACCTCCCCTACGACACCCCACTTCCCCCCTCCCCCTTCGCTCCTCTCCCCCCCTTCCTTGAGGTTAATGAGTGCCCGGGCATGCGCGAGGGAGGGTCCACCGCCGCCCTCACGCCGCCACCCGACCCGCCCTCCCTCTCTCGGACACGTTCAGCTCGTCTCCTTACACACACAGGTATAAGAACTTCGTAACTCCTCCTCCTCCTCTTCTTCCTCCCCCTCCTTCGTCATCATCTTCCTCCTCCTCCTCCTATCCCTCTCCTCCTCCTCTTATTTGTTCCCCTCCTCATTCCTACCATCTTCGTCTCCCCCCTCCTCCTCCTTCTTCTCCATCTTCTCTTCCTTCTCTTCCCCTTCGTCCCACTCCATCTTCCAATTCTTCCTCCTCCTCCTCCTTTTTCCACCTCCTTCTCCTGCCTTTCTCTTCCTCCCCTTTCTTTCTCCCTCCCTCTTCCCCTTTCCTCCAATTCTTTCCTTTCCTCTTCCTCCCTCTCCTCATTCCTCTTCTTCCTCCTCTTCCTCCTCTTCCTCCTCCTTATCAGTACACAGGTATTTGAAGCCTCCGCCCACCCCCCCACCCCCGCTCCCCGTCAGGTGTATAGATGTGCCAGGTGGAGGTGTGCAAGGTGAGAAGAGGATCAGGTGTGGGAGGTGTTGGTGTGGGGTGTTGCTAAACGCTGAAAGATGACTAGTTTTTTTTATTATTATTTTTGTTTTTTATCATTACTATTATCATTACTATTTATTTGTTGTCTTTCTCTCTTGTTTACTGTTAGTTTTTGTTTGCTCGCTTGCTTGAGTTTTCCCTTCGTGTGTGTGTTTTTCTATCTTCTTTTTAATCCAGATGTTTGTTTTTGCGTGTGTGTGCGTGCATATATATGAGCGCAATGTGTGTGTGTGTGTGTGTGTGTGTGTGTGTGTGTGTGTGTGTGTGTGTGTGTGTCGTTTGATGTGGGTCAGTGCCCTTCTCTCTCTGCGTGTTAGTGTGCTCATTTGTCTGTGTCTGCCTGTCTGTCTGTAAGCTAGTCTGTCTGTCTTTTAGTCTGTTAGTCTCTTTGTATCTATATGTTAGTCTGTTTATCCTTCTGTTAGTCCGCTTCTCTGTTGGTCTGTCTGCCAGCCCGTCTGTTCTGTCTGTTAGTCCTTTTATATGTCTGTCTATTAGTCTGTCTGTACGTCTGTTTGTCTTTGCTTTTATGTCTTCCTTTCTCCCTCCGTCCTCAGGTGCTCCCGTGACATCATCGTGGAGGAGGAAATACCTGTTGGAGGCGCCGACGTAAACAACAGGTGAGAAAAGACGCCTCCCGGGTATCAATATTGGGGGTTGTGAGCCTTTCCTTCCCTTCTTTTCTTTCCTCCTTTATCCTCCTCCTCCTCCTCCTCCTCCTCCTTCTCGTCTTTGTTCTTAGCTTTCCTCTCATTTGTTTCGTCTGCTTCTTCTCCCTTCTTAATTTCACGGTGTTTTCTTGTTTTCCTTTTCTTTCTCCACCTTCTATTCCTCCTCCTTCTCCTCCTCTTGGTTCTTGTGATTCCTGCTAGTTTTCTTTGTTCATTCATTCTCAACTTATATACTCTATGGTTCTTCATCTTTATTTAACTGCCTTTTAATATTACTTTTACATTTTCTTCTCTTCCTTTTCTTCCTCTTTCTTTTTCTTGTTTTCCGTTCCACTTTTCAACACCTTTCAGCAACAGGTACAATTTTTTTTTTACCTGTCGTGTCGTCTCACTAATAAGCCCTTTACCTCCCCTCTCTTACCCCCCTACCCCTTCTCTTCCCTTCTTTCCTATCCAGTGTTCCCTTTATCGCCCTTCTCTTTCTCCTTTCATTTCTACCTTTCCCATTACTCATTACCCCCTGTCCCCATAAAGTTCCCTTCCCTTCCCCCTTCCCTTCCCCTTTCCTCCCTTTATTTATTTTTTTACAGCAGAGGAGACAGTACAAGGGGTAAAAAAAAAAATGAAAAAAAAAAAAAACGCTACTTGCTGCTCCTAGAATCCCTATCCACAGTGCTCTTTTCATTATCCTCCTCCTCCTCCTCCTCCTCCTCTCATTTCCACCTTTCCCATTATCCTCCTCTCCTGTTCCCACCTTCTTCCCCTCCACCCCTCCTCCCCCTTACCCTACCGTCCCTACACCTTTCCCCCTGTCACAACCTTCCCTTCCTTCCACCCCCCTCCCCACACCTTTCCCCTCACCTGCCGCCTTTCACACCTGGAGTTTTTACCTGCGCGCTCGTCTCCTCGCACGCTGTAATTCTCTCACTCATTATTCAGCGGATCATTAGGAAACGGCTACTTATTCACTTGCCCGTTAGTTAGCATGAAAGATTCCACCTCTCACCTGGCCGCCTCCATTACCTGCGCCACTTTCTGTCCCACCTGTAATTACCGCTTCGCTCCTCAATTATTGCTGTATTTTGATGTAGGTTGATGTCCTGTGCACGCTCTCTTGGTTTTACATTAGCACGTTTAGTCTTTTTTTTTGTGTGTGTATGTGTGTGTGTGTGTGTGTGTGTGTGTGTGTGTGTGTGTGTGTTCTAAGTGGTTTCTCTCTCACTCTCTTTCTTCTGTTTTTACTTTTTTCCTCCTTTCCTATTTCTCTCTTATCCACAATTGATGCTAGTTAGTGGATCTTTCTCTCCTTCTCGTCCTTTTTTCCTTCTGTTGTTTTTATTTCTTTTCTTCTTTTTCTCTAATCCCGTATTTTTTTCATTGTTCTCCTTTCCTTTCTCTTTTTCACCCTCTGTTTGACACTACCAGCTCTTTTCTCTTCCTTTTCTTCCTTACATAGCTCTGTCTTCCCATCCTCTTTTTCCCTTTAACATTTTCTTTTTGATTTTCTTTCTCATTTCCTCCTTTCTTCCCTACACTTCCTCCATTTCCTCATCAAACAACTTTCCTATTCTTCCTCTTTCTACATCGGTATTCAATCCTCTTCCTCCTTTTCCCTTCCCTCCCCGCCCTTCCTCTTCCCTTTCTACATCCTTCTTGCTCTCTCTTCCTTCTTTTCGGTAAATGTTCAGTGTTAATAGCTCCTCCCTTTCTCCTCAACACATGCCTTATTCTTTCCCTCCTGCTTTCTCTTCCTTCCGTTCGATAAGGGATTCAGGACTCTCTCAAAGCTGTAGATTCTGTTTGGGAATGAAAGTTTAAATCACATTCTCGCCCCTCCCCCCCGCCCCCCCCCCTCTCTCTCTCTCTCTCTCTCTCTCTCTCTCTCTCTCTCTCTCTCTTTCTCTGTGTACGGTAAGACCAAAAAAAACAACTTGGTGCCTCTGAATAGACTTGTTATGATTCCTGGGGTGGTTCAGGGAGTGTTGTTATGCCTACGTCACCCCCTTCACCCCACCTATCACCCCCTCCCGTCACTCCCTCCTTGACCACCTTCCTCCTCCTTCTTTCATCCTCTTCCCTCCCCCTTCCTTCAGCCCCTTCCCCCCCTTCGTCAGCCCTTCGTCGGTGCCACTGTCTGCCTCGTGACGGACAGCAGTGGTCGTTAGCGTCGTGTTTTGGGCTCCCGTGACCTTCGGCGTCGGGCGCAAGACAAGACAAGGCCTTCGTGTTGTCGCCTCACCTGTCCCTTTGTTTAGGTTAGCTCCGTCAACAGTGTGGCAATGGTGTGAAGGGGAAGCTAACTTAACCTTTGCTTAGCTGCTGATGTCTTGTGTTGTGTTGTGTTGTGATGTCTTCGTTTGTTATGCTGTGGTTTGGTTTGTTGTTGTTGGTGTTGGTGGTGGTGTGTTGTGATGTCTTCGTTTGTTATGCTGTGGTTTGGTTTGTTGTTGTTGTTGGTGATGGTGTGTGTTGTTGTGTATGGTGTGTTCTGCTTATCTGCTTTATCTTCTTTTTCCTCCTCTTTCTCTCCGTGTTGTTGTGTATGGTGTATTCTGCTTCTCTGCCTTTTCTTATTTTTCCTCCTCTTTCTCTACGTCTTCTTTCTAGTTCTTCCTTCTCTTTAACTTTTCTTTTTTACCACATTTTCTTCGCTTCATCTTATTTTTCTTCTTCCTTCTCATCTCCATCTTTCTGGTTGTTCTTCCTACTTCTCTTCTTTTTTTCACTCTGTTCTTGATTTTCTTTTATTCATACTCCTCATCTTCCTCATGATTTTACTCTTTCTCATCCGCCTTTTCGTCCTCCTCTGTGCCCTATGTATATTTGCTTAACCACAGTATGTTCCCTTCCTTCCCTTCTTTACTTTCCTCATCCCTAATATGATCCATTTTCCCCGCCCCCTTCCCTTTATATATGCCCCCTCTATGTGCCCTTTTACCGCTGCACTCCCTCCATCTCCCTTCTTACCCCATCTGTTGCCGTACCCATATCCACGTCTCACTGACCACGGCATCACCCCTTCCATTTACAGCCTCCCCCTTTCACCCCCGCTCCTCCCTTGAAAGCTCCATTTTCCTCCATATCCCTCTTTTCACCCTTACTTTTTATGTATGTGTTATTCCTCTTTCTCTCCTCTTTCCCTTCTTTAAAGCCCCATCTTTCTCCCTAACCCTTCCCCTCACTTCTCCTCTCCCCTTTGTCCCCTCCCCATTCCTTTCGTCCCATCCCCTCTTCCCCTTCCCCTATATATCTTCCATTTTTCCCATCCCCTTTCTCTCATATATTCCTCTTTTCTCATCTATTCCCCTATTCCCATCCGTTGTTCTCCTTTTCCTTAAATACCTTTCGCTTTTCCCATCCCCCTATTCCCTTATATATCCCCTTTTCCCATCCCCTAAGAGCCTCATCAATATGCACCTCCCCTTCCCCTTCCCATCCCCCTCCCCCTTCTCTTTACTGCTGCCCCCAAGTACATACGCGCAGCCCGCCCCCCTTCTGAAGAGCTTACTCCAGTTTACCACTAATCTGCGCAGCGGGACCCTCGGATTACGTCGGGCATAATTTGGAGACTTTATTTCCCTCACCCGTGCCTGCTATTGGTCGCGTCGGGTCTCATCGCAGCGGGGCGGGTGATGGCTCTGCCCGTGTCCCCGACCCTTCACTCACGGCTTCAGGGTCTTACTCATTTGGTAACTTTCCCGTTTTACCTGTTTTCCTTCCTCAGCTAGGCATGTACGAGGGGTTTCAGGGAGTGTTTAGGTGTTAGTAGGGAAAGTTTTGGGGGTGTGCGAGGTGTAGGTCGTCTGGTTTTAAGGGAATCGGTGTGGAGTTGCGGGGAATCACGTAAGTCGGCCAGGGTTTCGGAGCGGCCGTGTTACCCTCCCGCCGGGTAATCCCTCACGGCTCCTCGCCTCCACACAGACACCGCCGCCGCCTCCCCGCATCTCTTTCACACAACCTTTTCACAGAGTCCCTCCGCCTCACTAACGCCTTTCAGCCCGGAGTCCCGCGCGAATCATTCCCGCATCCTTTTCCCGCCTCCAAAAACCGCGGGCCGGATTCGCGCCAGGTGTGTGGGGTGACACTGAACAAACATGGCGGACAAAGGCGCGGGCTGACACCAGTGATGGCTGTCTCTATATATTCCCCGCGGCGGATGTCCCTCCACGCAGATGTTACCGATGACGACTTTATTTTTACTTCGGCCGCGGCCTCTGGATCGACCCGCGCATCCGCCCTTGAGCCCGCGGAGATAAACGGAAGCAGCATCACCGCCTCCGCTGCTCCCACGAGAACACCGAGAACGCAGGAGAAAGAAAAGGAGCATCAGTTTTTACTTCTTCTCAGGATCGACCCACGTGTCCGCCCTTGAGGCTTTCGGATAAATGAGAGCAGCAACACCCCCTCCGCAGCTCCCACAAGAACGCGAGAAAAAGAGAGGAAGGAAGAAAAGCAACACCAAAATTTACTTCGCCCGGTGCCTCCACTCTTGAAGCCTCGGAGATAAATGGACAACGGACCACTAACGCCTTCCCATGACCCAGAGAATAGGAAGGAAGGAAAACACCGGCAAATTTTCAGTTCGTTCATGGCTCCAGATTGGCCCTTCAAACCTCCACTTCACCTGGACTCAATGGAAGACTCGAGGCCGCCGTCGCTGCCCTCACAGGATCGACACAAGGAAGAGAGGAAAGCATCAACACATTTTTACCACGCCCATAGTTTCCGAGGCTCTGGACGGCCCATGTGCTGCCCTCCACCCGCGGCCCAGCCCTTGAAGCCTCTCCGCCGGGATGAAAGAAAGACTCGAAGCCGCAGCCCTTACAAGAACCAGAAAGGAAGAGAGGGAGAGAGAGGGACAGAGAGAGAAGGAAGGAAGGAAAGCACCAGCAAATAGAGCGATTACCAGCGTAAGTCCATCCAATTCACGGCCGCGCCTCGAGACGTCTATTTTTCTTCTTTGCAGCGGCGGCGGCGTCCAGGTACACGGCCGAGGAAAAGGTCCGAACAATCATTACGGGAATTCTCAAATCTTCTTACCATCGTCACCTTTTCAAAGACAAAATGAAAAACGATTGAGGAGCCCCACGTCCCCCCCCCCCTCTCTATCCCCCCCTCCCCGGCTGACTGACCGTCGCGCCCGCAGTAAATCGTCTTATTGAGGGCAGGAAGGTGGGTCTCCGAGGCCTGCGGTTCCTCCCTTTTCCTGTAACTCGGTGCTTTCCGCGCTGACCAAGGAAGGGACAGGCGGAGGGGGCGCGGCGCAGAGACGGTCAGCCGGTCACTCGCGGACATAAATCAACGAAAAGAACACGCTGCGTTTGGGGGACGCGGTTAAAAAGTAATAATTGTTCCATTAAAAGTCTCGAGAGTAAAAGTGTTCCCATATCAACGAGAGCGAAGAGGACGTCATGACGGCGGGAGGGGGTGAAGGGGGGAAGGACAGGGGTGATGGGAGGGGCGGGGTGAGGTGGGGGAACAGAGGGGCGGAGAGAAGAGGCCCAGAGCGGCCACCAGAGACGCCAGCAGGGGCAACAGGCAGGCAGCAGGGATCCTTCTTGCACCATCAGGAGCAGCCTCACCCACCGGCAAGGACGTTGCAGGGGCGCGTCTCCCCGCCAAGCCGCGCCTCGCCGCAGTCACTTGATGGCAGTATCGGTGTGGCTTTGGAACAGTTAATTTACCTGGGCATTCCAGGGATTACGGAGCCACAGCGTTTTCTGTGCCTGGCCGCGATTCTCCTTTGAGAGGCGTCGGCGCGGAAGATCCCATTCACCGGAATCCGACGGCCCAGCGCCCCGGTTATTACGACGCGCTCCGTGTTTTGATCCGTCCTGGCATCCCCGGTACCTCGGAGCGGCCCTCACGCAGCCCATACCCTGGTGGAGGTTAGCAGCCACGTCCCCTTCGCAGCATCCCGCCGGCAACCTCCTCCTTCAGGCCAACTCGGGAGCGTGAGGTTAAAGTTCGCCCGACGACACCCCGCGGGCACCTCCAGGACTGTCCCGCGTCACTGATGTGTCTATTTGGGTCCCTTGAGCTCCTTTCTGTGTGTGGCGGACCCGGGACGCGCCGCTCGACCCTCGGGTTCAGGAAAGCTTCGTGACCCAGAAAGAGGCGGAGACAGGGAGGGACACGGAGAGACACACCAGGAAATAGTTGTGTGTCTCTTGCGTCAGTGTTTCCTATACATCTCTATTTTCAAAGAACTGAGTGAAGATTTTATGCCCGGTATTTGATCACGTTAATAAATGTTCCTTCTTTTCTGAACATCCGATTTTATTTGGGAAAGCATTCTGTTCATCGATGCATCAAGTGTGTGTGTGTGTGTGTGTGTGTGTGTGAGCGTAAGTGTGTCAGCTGTCGCCACACACACACACACACACACACACACACACACACACACTCATCCCCCCTCCTCTCCCCTCCTTCCCTTCCCCTCAAACACCCCGTAACGTGATTTCAAACGACGTCACGCCCCTCAATTCCACAATCTCCGTCATGCTGCAGATCCATCACTCCCCACACACCCCTGGGCCACTCCTCACCATCAGCACTATCTACTTTACTAACACCTTCAATTAACCTATCAACACACACCACCACCACCACTACCACCACCATCAAAACAACGCACCAACCTCTACTCTCCTCCTCTCCCATCCTCTCTCCCTCACCACCGCTATCACCCTCAGTCCTCACCACAGCCTCCCTCCCTCCCTCCCTCCCATCCTTCCCTCAGAGTGCGAGTCTACACAATAGTTAGCCATCATTCACCCTCACAGCCAGAACCCCGCATCATCGTCACCCCCCCGTACCACGAACACCCCTCAACACCCCCCTGGCCAACCCACAACACTCGCACCCTTTCCCCTGTGGCTTTATCACGGGGAAAATAACCGATATAAACAGGCTTGGATTCTAAGTGTAGGGGATGCAGAAGCGAGGTCGGGGCGAGTGAATGGGGCTGGATTCACACACTGGTATTTCATTGGCCAAGAATGCTACCGAATCCCGCTCCCCCGAGGCCCAGGGAGGGAGGGAAGGGCCAGGGAAGGGCCATCCTGCTATCTACCGTGCCTTCAGTGTGTCCAATCAAAGCTCGTTCTTCGGGGGGTGACGGATGAGATGACTGTGATGCTGGGGAGGTTAATGGGATGGATGCTTGGGATATGGATGTGATGGGTATGCGTTCTCTCTCTCTCTCTCTCTCTCTCTCTCTCTCTCTCTCTCTCTCTCTCTCTCTCTCTCTCTCTCTCTCTCTCTCTCTCTCTCTCTCTCTCTCTCTCTCTCTCTCTCTCTCTCTCGATATTTTTGTTATTTGAAGGCCAGAAAACGCAATATTACCGGTGGGAGAGGTTACTAATTGAATCTTTAAGAATAACCTATGTATCTATGTATTCCTGCCTAGTCTAGTTGCACGATCCCGAAAGAAAGGCAAAACAAAAAGAGCTAGTGAATTGAAAGCTAGTGAATTAATCTACAACGAAAAACATCAACACACACACACACACACACACACACACACACACACACACACACACACACACACACACACACACACACACACACACACACGCAGAAGCCAATGTAGTTATACCTGTCCCGTCAGATGATTTATGATGCCCAAAGAGAGAAGAAAAAATATAGATCATGTGTATTTTTAACCTCGAGAATTGAAACGATCACGCGATACAACAGATGCAGCGAACTCAAAGCACAGAACGACAAACTTCAACGTATCCAGACGCGATAACGTTGAGCTCGACTGATAAGATGAAATTGCTAACTTATTGAAGGGAAGGATACAATTTGACCGGCTTGAGGCTCCGCTAATAAAATAATCGGCCGGTAATTGTCTGACGCAAAGAGATAGAAGAGGAAAACGAGGGTAATAAAACGACCTGATTCCCTGACACACAAACAGACTGATCCACATTCACTAGGATTCAGGCTTAAGGCAGAAGAGATAAGAAGAGGAATGGCTAATATATCTAACTTAAGGGGCGTAGCAGTAGTATATTAAAGAGTGGAAAAGAGAGAGGGGGAGGAGGGAAATGAGATAAGGGAAGGACTAGCTAATATGTCAGTAGCTTAAGTAGATTTTCAGGAGTGCATTAGGGATGAAGAAGGGGGAAGGTTATTACTGGAAAGAAGGTTAATGAAGAGGGTGAGGTAAGATGAGGATATAGAAAGGGAAGGAGAGGACAGCAAGTAGAAAGGTTAAGGGATGAAGGGAAAATGAGGTATGGATGAAGTGGAAGGATGAAGGGGTGCAGAAAGGGAGGAAGGGAGGGTGAGATTTTCCAGTTTGTAAGGAAAGAATGTCCCAGGGCAGCGGAGAAAGATGGAGAGGATGAAGGGAAGGAAGGAAGGGAGGAAGAAGGTTTGAAACAGAGATGAGGAAGAAGGAAGAGGCCAGAACAATAGGGATGGGGATGAGGGAGGGAAGTGAGGATGAGAATGAAGTGAGGGAGGAAAGGAAGGTAAAGAAAAGATGAGGGAGCAGGAAGAAGAGGTGATTGAAAGAAGGGAGGGAATGAGTAATGTAAGTCAGCGAGGTGGAAGAGGCAAGAGGTGAGATGAGGGGGTAGGAAGAGAAGGGAAGGTAAGGGGATTGAAGGGGAGGAAGAAGGGAGATATGAGGAAGGTGAGGGAGGGTCCAGGGCGGGTACGGGGCGGGTCCTCTAATGACTGGACCGGTGTTTCGAGAGCTCTCAACCCTCAAGTCAGATTCCCACACTTGATAGGCACTTGAGGGGGCGAGGAATGGAGAGAACCAGTAAAAGAGGAGCGAAGAGAGAACGACGGAGGGAGGAGGAGGACCAGGAGGAAAGGGAAGAGAGGAGAAAGAGAAAGAAAAAGAGAGAAGTTAAGGGATTCAGAAGTGTATGAAAGTAGTGGACGGAATGCAATAAGGAAAAAAAGAGAAAAGAAGAAAAAGAAAGATTAGATATTGAGAACTATGGAGGAGGAAAGGGAAGAGAGGAAGAGAGGGAGAGAGAGAAGTAAATGGATCAAGTAGTGTAGAAAGAAAGTAGATGGAATGCCATGCGAAACGGTATAGAGAGAAAAGAGAGGAGAGATTAAGAGATAGAGGGAAATAAAGAGAATGAAGTGAGTTATTATGAAATGAAAGAAAAAAGACAGAAAAATGAAGTGACTGACGGTGAGAAGTTAGAGTTTGAAAGAGTAAAAGAGATGTAAAGATTAGAAATGACTATCTATCTATCTATCTATTTTCCTATCAATAACTATCTATCTGTCTATCGGGCAAAACCAAAAAAGAAAGAAAACAACCAGATGAAAAAAAATACAGAAATGAAAAAATAACACGAGAGAGAGAGAGAGAGATTCCCCCACCCCTTCATAGCCACATCGCCTCACCAACACTAATCATCGCTAATGCATATTTAAGCTTAATTACCGAGTGGCTGCCGCGCTGAGCAACCAAACATTGACTTGATATGTCGATGGCTTTCTGGGCTAACCAACCATCGACTTCATATACAGATAGCGAGGGAGATAATTCCTCTACTTCCCTCTCCCCTTTCTTCTCCTCTCCTCTCCCTTCTTCTACTTCCTATACTGCTTTACCTCCTCCCTCTCTTTTCTCTTCTCCTCTCCTCTCCTCTCCCTTTCTCTTCTACTGCTTTTATCTCCTCCCTCTTTCTCTCTCTCTTCTCACCTCATTTACCTCTCCTCTCCTTCCCTTTATCACCATGCCTCTCCTTTTCCCTCATCTCCTTTATCTTCTCCTTCCCCTCACCCCACCTTCTCCACTTCCATCTCCTCTCTTTTTCTTCCCGTCTACTATTCAGTCCTCTCCTTTTTCTCTTTTCACATTCCTCTCTCTTCTTTTCATTGCATACTTTCTCTCTCTCTCTCTCTCTCTCTCTCTCTCTCTCTCTCTCTCTCTCTCTCTCTCTCTCTCTCTCTCTCTCTCTCTCTCTCTCTCTCTCTCTCTCTCTCTCTCTCATCACCACCTCCTCTATACCATACTTACCTTTTCCTCCCCTTTATCTCATCCCCACTTCCCTCACTCCCTCCCCTCCCTTTCCTCCACCCCACACTCTTACCTCCCCACTCTCCCTCCCCTTCCTCTCCCCTCACACATATCTGACTTCAACTCAAAGCATCCCAGAACCCCTCTCTCCCCTTCCCCCAGGAGCTGATAGAGGGGGTGAGGGGGATGAGGGGAGAAGGGTGGTGGGGGGAGCTTGGCTGAGATCGGGCCATTAAAGTGTGCCAGGCTGACTTGAGCAGAATAAAGGAAGATAATTATCGAGAGTGTGTAAGCTAACGTGATGAAGAGAGAGAGAGAGAGAGAGAGAGAGAGAGAGACAGACAGACAGACAGACAGACAGACAGACAGACAGACAGACAGACAGACAGACAGACAGACAGACAGACAGACAGAAAAAAATATGTAGTTGTATCCGCAGTGGAAAAACATGAACAAGATAATGAAAAAAAAAGTTAGAAAATAGATCTACAAAATAAAATACAGAAACAAATGAATAAATAAAGTTGAAGACTGCAGATACAGAAAGGAAGAAAATAAAAAGAAAATGAAGAAAAGAAGAGTAGACGAAGGAGGAAGAGGAGGAGGAGGAAGAGAAAGAAGGAAAAATTCTATCCACCAAAACCATCCACAACCACTTTTCCTCCTCCTCCTCCTCCTCCTCCTCCTCCTCCTCGTCCTCCATTACACCATTTCGCTTCCTTGGCCTTAATGACACGCAGCATATGGTGATTCGGGGGCAAGATAATGCTGAGAGAGGGCCGGGCATGGGCTATAATGGGCATGGCGGAGGGGAGGAGGAGGAGGAGGGGAGGTGACGATGCCCAGGACAAAACGACGATCATGGCTGACAGTTATTTATGTGTGTGTATTGTCAGGCGGCCCAGCTGACATCTATATCTACGTGGCTACCCCTCCTCTCTCTCTCTCTCTCTCTCTCTCTCTCTCTCTCTCTCTCTCTCTCTCTCTCTCTCTCTCTCTCTCCTTGTTGTTTTGCTGTTCCGTGGTCCGTTTTTTTTTCTCCTTCCTTTTTCTCTCCTTTTTATTTTATTTATTTATTTATTACATTTCATGGAGGATAGACTATAGTGTACGATCTCTCTCTCTCTCTCTCTCTCTCTCTCTCTCTCTCTCTCTCTCTCACTCTCTCTCTCTCTCTCGCCTATGTTTGTGTGTGTGTGCGTGTGTGTGTGTGTGTGTGTGTAGGATGAGGCCTATACACACACACACACACACACACACACACATGACCACTCCTCCCCCTCCCCCCTCCTTGACCACATCCCTGTCTGACCCTCCATCTCTCAGCGGGAGGGAGGAGGGGAGGAGGGAGGAGGAAGGAAGAAAAGCGGATGGAAGGGAAAAAAGAGGATGATGGAGGAAGGAAGGGAAAAAAAGAGAAGCATAGAGAATAGGAAAGAAAATGAGATGAGCCAAAAAAAAAAGAATAGGGCCGAAGAGGAAAAACAAGGAAAGAGGATAAAAAAAAATTGAGAAAAGCGAAAATATTAAAGAAAGTAAGATGAAGGAGAGACGGAAGGATAGAAGGGAAATAATAAGAGGGGAAAAGGAAAGAGGGAGGAGGAGGGAAGCGGGGAGAGAAGGCGGGAAGAAAGATGGAGACGGAGGAAAAGAAGTAGAGAAGGAATATACTGAAGTTGGGATGAGAAGGAAATTAAAGAACGAATAGGGGAGACACAAAATGGAAGACGGAGAAAGAGGAAAAAGTAGAAACAGTGCCGAGAAGAAAGAAGAGTGAAGAAAAAACAAGAACGAAAGAAAGGGAAAAAGAGATGAGTAAAGAGAGAAAGAAGAAAAGACTAAATAAAAATGATGAATGAGAGAGTGAAGAACATGAGGAAAAAGATGAGTAAACACGTTGAGAGGAAAAGAGGGAGTGAGAGAATGAGGGACAGAAGAGAAGGGAGGAGGGAAGGGCGAAGTGAGGGGTGAGTAAGGGGTAACTGGGGTAGCTGGGGAGGGGAGAGGAAGGGGGAATGGGAGGAGGGGGGGAGGGGGGAAGCAGCTGGTAGTCGGGTAATGCTTGTGGATTATCTCACTCCTACATCGACTGTGCCAAATAAGCTTGATGGATGACCTCTCTCTCTCTCTCTCTCTCTCTCTCTCTCTCTCTCTCTCTCTCTCTCTCTCTCTCTCTCTCTCTCTCCTTATCGTATTGCCTTTTTCTCCCTTTTTTCTTTCTTTATTCTCTGTTTTAGTATTTTTAAAGGACTATATTTATTTTTGATCATCGCTTTCCTATTTTCTCTTCCTTTATCCATTTTTTGTTTTGTTTTCCTTTTTCTCCCTCACTTCCTCTTCACTTTTTTTTTAATATTTCTTCTTCCTTTTAAATAATCGCCTCCGTTTTAAATCCTGCTTCCTTCTTCTCTTCTTTTTCCTCCTTTTTTTTACTTTCAATGATAAATAACAAAAAAATCAAGCATGTTAAGTTTCCGGTTGTGAGATGAATGTTTTTTTTTCTTCTCAGACAAGAGGAGGAGGAGGAAAAATAGGAGGAGGAGGAGGAGGAGGAGGAAGAAGATGGAAGTTGTTTCGAAGTTTTCCATCTTTAAGTATTTTCCTCATCATTAAGTTCGGTTATTAGCATTATTTTGGATCATTACCTCGCGTCCCTCCTCCTCCCCTTCCTTCCTCCAACTTCAAGAGAGGGAGATGGAGAGAAGGAGAAGGAAGAAGAGGCAGAGAAGACGAGAGAAAGACAAGAGAGGGAGAGAGAAAGAGAGACAGAAGATAAGAGGCAAAAGAGAAAGAAATTAAACTAGATGGAAAGAGGAAAAGAAACAAGACAAGAAAGAAAAGAGAAAGTGAAAAGAAGGAAGAGAGATAAAAGGAGAGAAAGTGAGACAGGGAGAAGGAGACAAGAGAGGGAGAGAAAATAAGAAGCAGGAAGAAGAGACAGAGAAAATAAGGATCAAGAGAGGAAAATGGAGAGAGAAAGAAACATGGAGGAGGCAGGAGAGGGAGAGAAATGGGGAGGGAAAAAGAAGAGGGAGAGAAAAAAAGGGGGAGAGAGGAACATATGGAGGGAGGTTATCCGCTCATGTCCCTTACTTATGGTAGAGAGAGAGAGAGAGAGAGAGAGAGAGAGCAAGAGGGGGAACTGCAGGATCTTTTAACCATGACTTGCAGAAACTCTATTGTATATACACACATACGCACACACACTCATTCACACATACACAAATACATACATACATTAGTACACACACATACCTACATACATACACGTACATGAATCTCTGTTAACCGCAGCATCACAAATCTTATACGAGAGAGAGAGAGACCCCTTAACATTTAGCATAAGCCTCAACACCAACCGACGCTTAATTTAATGGGTGTCTCTCCCCATTAGCCCACGGGGAGGAGGAGGAGGAGGAGGAGGAGGAGGAGGAGCGGGTTGGCAAAGAAGGGATTGAGGGACAGTTAGTAAAGGGAATGAGAGTGGATAGTGAGGGGAGAGAAGATTGGGAAAGGGGAGAAAAGGGGAGGAAGAGGAGGAGGAGGTTGGGGAAGGGTGGAAAGGGGAAGAAGAGGAGACGGAGGTTAGGGAGGGGAGAAAAGAGGAAGAAGAAAAGGAGGATGAGGATGAGGAAAGGGGGTGTGGAGGGGAAGTGGAAGAGATGGAATAACTGTGGAAGAAGATGGAAGGAAATAAAAGGGTTGATAGTGATGGAAGAGGAGGAAGAGAAGAAGGAGGAGGAAGAGGAGGAGGGGAAAGAAGGGGTAAGGTTGACTGGACTGTGTGTGTGTGTGTGTGTGTGTGTGTGTGTGTGTGTGTGTGTGTGTGTGTGTGTGTGTGTGTGTGTGTGTGTGTGTGTGTGTGTGTGTGTGTGTGTGTGTGTGTGTGTGTGTGTGTGTGTATGTGTGTGCATTGTAAATATGTAAATAGGTTTGTGTGAATATTATTTTTGACTTGTAAACACAGTGAGAGGGAGGGAGAGAGGGAGAGAAAGAGAGAGGGAGAAAGGGAGGGAGAGAGAAGGGGGAGAGGTTGAGAGATGAGATAAAGACCGAAAGAGGAAAGGGGGAGGAGAAAGATAAAGGGGAGAGAGGAAGAAGGGGAGGAAGGGGAAGATAGGGGAAGGGGAAGGGTCGGGGAGCAGCTGTGATTTGGTTTTGACACACACACACACACACACACACACACACACACACACGCACACACACACTCATTAACACCCATTCAAAACTTTCTTCCCACGACACTTTCTTATCTCCCTTTATCAGACTGGCGACACTTCCTTCTCTCCCTTCCTCCCCCTTTTCCCTCCAACCCTCCCTCCATCCCTTTCCTACTCTTCCCTCATTCTCTTCCTTATCTCCCTTTCCTTCCATCTCTTCCTCTTATTTTCCGACCCTTTTCCTCATCCCTCATTCCCTTGTTTAACTTTCCTTTCCTCTTTCCCTTTATCCCATCCTTATCTTCCTCTGTTTCCTTTCCCCATCATTCTCCTTCCTCCCTTCTTCATTTTCCTTCATTCTATTTTCCTATCTCCCATCTTTCCTTCACATACTTTCCCCATACATTCCCCTTCCTTCTTTTCCTATTTCTTCCCTTCCCCATCATCTCCCAACCCTCCACATCCCTTCCCTTTCCCTCCGTATCTCTCCTTTCCTTACCCTTCCCTTCCCTACCCCCTTCCCAGTCCTTCCCATCACTCCCATTTACTCGTCTACCCTCTCCAGCCCTTCCCCATCCCTCCCCTTCCCCCTCTTCCCTTCCCTACCCTTACCTTCCCTTCCCAGTCCACCCTATCACTCCCCTTTCTTCCTCTTTCCTTCTCAGCCCTTCCCTCCCTTCCCCCATCACCCAACATCCCTCGCGTACCCTCTCACACCCTTCTCTGTCCTTCCCATCCTCTCCTCTTTCCTCCCCTTCCCTTCCCAATCCTCTCCAGCCCTTCCCCTGCCCCTCCCTGCCCTTTCCTGCCTTCCCTGCCATCTCGCTGGTCCCAAGGGCGCGCTGAGGCTAAGCAGGAGTCGGTGATCTGTCTCATTTGATACTTAATCCTCGCGTGGGAGAGTTATGCTCAACAAGAAGAGACGCCGCCTGTACGCCTCTTGATTTACGCCACCCAGATGACCACCGCCCCGCCGCCGCTATCATCCCCTCTTGCTCTTCCTCTTGTTCCTCTTCTTTTTTGTTCTTGTTCTTTTTCCTCGTGATTTTTTTTATTATTATTTTGATGTTGTCTTTTTCTGCTTCTACTTTATTTTATCTCTCAGTTTTGTTTTTTTTCGTGTATATATTTATTTTTCATTTTCATCATTCATTTTTTTATCATTTCCGTTTTATTCTACTTCGTCTTTTTCTTTTTGTTTTTATTGTTCCTTTGATTCTTGTTTTTTTTCCGCAATTACTATTTTTTTTACTCCTGTTTCTTTTCCTTTACAATTGCGTCTTCTTCCTCCTCCTCCTCATCATCATCATCATCATTGTTATTTTCATCTTTTCTCATTCGCATTCCTCTTATTTCGTCACATTATCTCATATCCTGATTACTCTCTCTCTCTCTCTCTCTCTCTCTCTCTCTCTCTCTCTCTCTCTCTCTCTCTCTCTCTCTCTCTCTCCTCGCGCGGGTATACGAGTCCCACCCAATATTTGTTCCTGATTCAAGGCGGATGGGCGGCCTTCCTATGTGCGGGCCTTATCTTCACACCTCCCGCTCCTCCTCCTCCTCTCCTTCCTCTTCCCTCCTCCCTTTCTCCTCTTCCCTCCATGCCTCTCCCCCTATTCCCTCCTTTTCCCCCATTTCCCTCTCTCTCCCTTCTCCCTCCCTCTTCCCTCCATTCCTCCCTCCCTCTTCCCTCCATGCCCCCCCCTCTCTCTCTCTTCCTTCATTCCTCTATTCCTCTTCCTTCGTTCTTCTGCTTCTCTCACCTCCATGCGTGTGAAACCCTTATCAACATTGCTATATTCATTCCTTTCATTCCTCTCTCTTTCTTCCCTTCATTCCGCAGTCTTCTTCTCTTTATTTCCCCTTCTTTATTCATCTATCTCATTCCTTTCATTCTCCCTCTCCTTTCCTTCACTCCTCCTCTTTCCTTATACATTCTCCTTTATACATTCCTCATCACCTCAGCTCCCTTATTCATTTTTCTGTATAATTATTTTACGCCCCTCACTCCATTCTATCATCTTCTCTTCTCCTTTCTTCCCCTTCCTACCCTTTCTTCCCCTTCCTCGCCTTTCTTCCCCTTCCTTCCCTTTCTTCGTTCAATCCTTCTTTTTCCCTCTCCTCTCCATTCCTTCACAATTTCTTACATTCCTCTCGCTCTCGTTTCCATTCTCTAATTCATTCTCTTTACATTCCTTTCTCATCATTTTCCTCTTTCCTTCCTCTTTCTTTCCTCTACTCCCCTCACGACTTTCCTCCTCCACTCTTCCCCCTCCCTACTTATTCTCCTCCTCCGCCTCCTCCTTCCCCCCTTCTCCTCCTCAGCCAGCCAAGCACGCCATAATATTACCATTTAATTAGTCCGTTTACATGCACTAATTGGGCTAACTTGATCTCTCTCTCTCTCTCTCTCTCTCTCTCTCTCTCTCTCTCTCTCTCTCTCTCTCTCTCTCTCTCTCTCTCTCTCTCTCTCTCTCTCTCTCTCTCTCTCTCTCTCTCTCTCTCTCTCTCTCTCTCTCTCTCTCTCTCTCTCTCTCTCTCTCTCTCTTCCTTCTTTCTGTGTAACGTTATATATATTTTTCTGTTCCTGTGTTGCGAGAAGTAGCTTTTTTCTTTGCTCTGAAATATGAATTATTATATTGGTTTAATTTTGTTTTATTTCTTGTTTTATTTCTTGTTTTATTCAGTGATTCTTATTCTTGTTTCTCTTTCTTCTTCTTTTTTAAGGGACGAGACGGGAGGCGGCGAGCTAAGTGTTTAGTTATTTTGTCTTCATGCTTCCACACACGTTTCAAAGACTTTACTCCACTCCCATATACCTTTACACACCTCCACACACATCTGCACACATCCACACATCTTCCACATATTTCCACACACTTTCAATCACATTCACACACCTTCCACAGACTTTATCCCACATCCACACATTTCCATACACTTTCAAACACCTCCAAACAGCTTCACACACCTTCACTCACATTCACACACCTCCCATATACCTTGTCTTCCATCCACACACTTTCAAACACATTCAGTCACCTTCACACATCATTCACAAACATCCATACACTTTCAAACACCTCCAAACAGCTCCACACACCTTCACTCACATCCACACACCTTCCATATACCTTGCCTCACATTCAGACACTTTCAAACACATTCAGTCACCTTCACACATCATTCACAAACTTCCATACACTTTCAAACACCTCCAAACACCTTCCCGTACCTGCGTCTCCCTCCCGTGGGCCTAAACCAACCTATTGACAGCCAACTGCCCACCATTTACACTGTTTGTGAGCGTGGACGCCAGTAAACGAGGGACAGCCTTTTGTTACTCTCTCTCTCTCTCTCTCTCTCTCTCTCTCTCTCTCTCTCTCTCTCTCTCTCTCTCTCTCTCTCTCTCTCTCTCTCTCTCTCTCTCTCTCTCTCTCTCTCTCTCTCTCTCTCTCTCTCTCTCTCTCTCTCTCTCTCTCTCTCTCTCTCTCTCTCTCTCTCTCTCTCTCTCTCTCTCTCTCTCTCTCTCTCTCTCTCTCTCTCTCTCTCTCTCTCTCTCTCTCTCTCTCTCTCTCTCTCTCTCTCTCTCTCTCTCGCTCTCTCTCTCTCTCTCTCTCTCTCTCTCTCTCTCTCTCTCTCTCTCACTCTCTCTCTCTCTCTCTCTCTCTCTCTCTCTCTCTCTCTCTCTCTCTCTCTCTCTCTCTCTCTCTCTCTCTCTCTCTCTCTCTCTCTCTCTCTCTCTCTCTCTCTCTCTCTCTCTAACATTGACATCTTCACTTGGCATTCCTTCCAGCCTCCTTTCTCTTTTTTTTTCCCTTCATTCCTCTACTTCTTTTTTTCTAACTAACTTAACTCCGTGACCTTTCATTTTCCTCCTACTATTCCTCCTCCATTTCTTATATTTTCCTCTTCTTTCTTTTCCTGCATCTCCTTTTCCTCCTCTTCCATCAACTGAATATTGCTCCTCCTCCTCCTCCTCCTCCTCGTCCACCTCCTCCGCCTCTTCCTCTTCCTCTTCCCTTGAAATGTCTAACCGTTCTTAAACTATATTTGATCCGATTCTAATTGTCTACATCTATCTAACTACCTACCTACCTATTTATTTATCTATCTATCTATCTATCTGTCTTTCTTTCTATCTGTCTATTTCTCCATCTATATCCATCTATCTATCTATCTATCTATCTATCCCCCTTTGTATCTATCTCTAAGACTTTCGGGATTCGTACGAAAGCGCCTGAAAAATCACCTGTTTGCTTTGTCCTTCACGGTCGTCGAGGCGCGTCGTCAACATTATGCAGGTGTGGGCGAGAATCTAATTAGCGGATGAGCCTACCTGGGGCGGCGCACGGAGACGGGAAGGTGTGGAAGCGTTACCTGTGTCTGTCTTAAGCTTTCTCGCGGATATGTTTTATTTTTCATGTTTTTTTTTGTATGATGATGATGATGATGTTGTTGTTGCTGTTGTTGTTGTTGTTGTTTGGTTGCGTTTACGAATAAGGCGAGTTAGTTGTATGGAGATAAACAGAAAAGAATAAATAAAGTAACGTGAAAAAATTAAATAAGTAAAAGTAGAGAAAAACTTAACAAGAACCGCAAAAAAAATAGTAAAAAATATATGAGGAAACTACTTAAATGGGCGAGTTAATGAACGAATGAATAAATGAATAGATAAGTACGTAAGGTAAATATTTAAAAACACAAAATAGTAAAAAAAAAAGCTAAAATTATACAAAACAAAAACATGAAAGGAAAGGAAACCAACAAGAAAACCTGGAACCAATATTTTTTTTTTTTGTGTGTGTGTGTGAAGACTTCCGCCGCGGCCTTGTGTGTGTGTGTGTGTGTGTGTGTGTGTGTGTGTCCAGGAGCCACCACAGCTGAGCCACGCCGCCATAGCCTCCTGTAGTGCTCAAACCATCTCTCTTACTGCCCTTTCTCCCTCTCCCTCCCATTCCCTCTTTCCTCTTCTCTCCCTTCCTCCTCCTCCTCCTTGCCTCTTCTGCATCTTCTCTAACCTCCTCTTTCCCTTTCCTCCTTTCCTTAGCCTTAACTTCTATCCTATTTTTTTTCTCTATTCCTAAACCTCCCCATCCTTCCTTCCTCTCTCTCCCCTCTTTCCCTTTCCTCCTCTCCTTAGCCTTAACTTCTATCCTAATTTTTGTTCTCTTTTTCTAACCCTCCTCATCCTTCCTTCCTCTCTCTCCCCTCTTTCCCTTTCCTCCTTCCCTTAGCCTTAACTTCTATCCTAATTTTTTTTCTCTTTTCCTAACCCTCCTCATCCTTCCTCTCTCTCCCCTCTTTTCCTTTCCTTTCTTCCCTATCCCTGCCTTCTAGCCTCCTATCTATTCCTCTCGCTCCTTCATCCCCCTTTTCCTTCCTTTCTTCCTCCCTCTGCGTCCCCTAACCTTGTCTAACCTCCAATGTCTAATTAACCTTCACCTCCATTCCCTATCTCTTTCTCTCTTCTTTACATCCCATTCCCTTCCTCCCTTAAAATTCATCCCCTTCCTTTCCCTAACCTCATCTCTCCCTGTCCCCTCTCTCCCCTTTCCTCTACCTACCTCTCTATCCCGGACTCTATCCCTTTTCCTAACCCTACCTAAATCTCCCTTACCTTCCTCACTTCCTTTCTATTTCTTTCCCCTGCATGTCCCATTCCTTTCTTTCCCTTTCTCTCCCTCGCCCCAACCCGCTACTAAATCTATCCTGGACTCTATTCCCTTTTCCCTACCTAACCTTCATTTTTCTGTTCCCCACTCCTTCCCCTTTCTCTTTAACTGACTTTCTCACCCATCCCATCACATCCCTTTCCTTCACCGCTATCCCCAAATCCATCATCCTATCCCTACCTAACCTTCCCTTCCCTTTCCCCCAATCCCTCCCTTCCTCACTCTCTCTCTCTGTCTCTCCCATCCTTTCCCGTCCCGTCCCTTCCCGCCGCAACCCGCCACTAAATCTTCCTTTCAGCAGCTCCCGGCCGCACCAGAATACACAAAACCCATCGGAAACAACAAGCGAAATGGCAGTTCTCTCTTTTAACTTCCTTTTCGTCGCCTCCAGGAACCGGTTCGGGGGATTCGTCTGGGCCTGAAGGGAAGACGTATGGACATCCTTCACGGCCTAATGGCTTTATTTTGTGTGTGTGTTCAATGATGCCCCGACGTGCTTTAAGAGGTGCGAAATGCAACTTAGAGAGAGTATGGAAGGTTGTAGGATGCGTTGTAGGAGAACTGTGGGATAGAAGGAAGGAGGAGGACTGTAGGAGGAGAAGGAAGAGGAGCAGAAACAGAAGTGACCAAGAGAAAAGCCGTAGAAAAAAAAGGGAAAGCGAGAGAAATAAAAAAATAAAGAGAAAAGTAGAGATGAGGAATAGAAAAGAACAATGGGAGAAAGAGGAAGAGGATGAAGAGGAAACAGAGGAGGAGGAAAAGAAACCACGGAAAAGAGAGAAAGAAAAGGAAACTAAGCGAGGAGTGGAAAAGCGAGAGAAAGGAAGAGTGAGAGAGAGACATCACCCACCACACAAGGAAGGAGGAGGAGGAGGAGGAGGGATGGGAGAGGAGAGGGGAGGAGAGAGAGGAGAGGAGAGAGGACAGAGGCGCTAGCACAGAGTCGAGGAACCAGTGTGACCGCGACAACAAAGGGCGCCAGAGTCCTGCGAGGGTCCTACAGGGGCGCCGCAGTGGTCCTGATGAGCCGCGACAATGGGACAGAGCCGAGAATCTATCCACGGCGCCTCCCGCTCACGTATATGCCCCCCCCATGCCCCTTCCTTATGGTACCCTATGTCCCCCCTATGGTCCCCTTCTTGTGGATCTCTCTCTCTCTCTCTCCCCCCCCCCCCCTCTTTCTCTCACTCCTACAGGTAAACTTACTGCTATTACTATTGTTACTGCTACACTGCTACTGCTTCTACTACTAATTTTGTTCATATTCTTATTTTTACTACTACTACTACTACTACTACTACTACTACTACTATTACTATTATTGTTTTTTTTTTATCTAACTACTATACTGTTATTTTTATCATTACTATTATTATTGCTTTTGTATCTAACGACTACTACTAGTACTACTACTACTACTACTACTACCCCATTTACACCTTGTCGCTACACCATCCATCCCGCTTCCATACCCACACAGTAATTCTATCTACCTGGACGGACCAAGTATACCACGTCACTATTACCTGTAAACTTCCTAACTAAGTAGCTTGCATCAGTGGCATGATATAGTTTGAGTAATTACGTCATGGCAAGTGTTTATCATCAAAGGATTCTTAAATGCTAACAACAGGTGTGCGGAAAGTGGCATTCACCTTTAATTAACGCCTGAAAATGCCTTAATGAAGTTACTTGTGTTAATAATGTGCTTAAGGTTGATTATATTTGCTAAGCAGGGTGTCGCTATTTGTGTTTGTCAGGCAATGGTTCTTAAATGGTAACACAGGTACGTGAGCATCAACATCACATTAATTATCACATTTAACACCTGTTGTATTCGTGAGTCCTAAATGATACACAAACACTAATCACTTATCTTCACATTTCTTTCCTGCATTTCTTTTTCACATTCCTTAACATTTCCTTCCCTTTCCTTAAATCTTCTTTTTCCGTAACTAACTTTTTTCCTTCTTTTAACTGTTATTTTTTCCCTTCCCTTCCTTTCACTTCCCGCCTCGTCAAAGCAACACAGAACCACTAACTACAAAAGCAAGTGTATCAAACCTCCCATCTTTCACTTCTAGCTTCTCCTTAATTAATATCGCTCTCACCTCTCATACTTGTAAGTTTGAGAAATATGCTTACCACCTATCACCTTCCCTTCTCTTCCCTTCCCTTCCATTCCATTCCCACACCTTCCCTTCCCTTCCCTTCTAAACCAACATAAGCGAGAACAACCTACACCCTAAGCATCACCATCGCCTTAATTAACACCTTTCACACCTGTCGGATGCGTGAGTCGTGAAAGATTCGCATTAACTCACCTGGCCGTCCCTTCCCCCACCGACCCTCGCCTTCCCTCACCTTCCCATCCGTCCCTTCTTCGCACAAAAGCATCGACGACAAAAGCAAATACCAGACCTCCTCATCCCGCGTGTCTGCCCGGTGATAAAGACGTTTCTGCTACTCCATTCAGACGCGGCTCCCTCATTGGCTGCCCCGTGACGAGCCAACAGGTAGGTGACGTCTGACATCCGAGGCTGATACTGTCCTTTGAGCCTTCTATTGGACCGGTTCCGACGCGAGGGTGACAGCGGCGCCCCGAACGGCTTATAACGCCCGGGACAATGCCGCTGCTCAAGACCCTCACGCAGTCACTCATCAGGGGAAATCGGAACCGTCTTATTCAGCTTCGGATTCGACTCTCGTTAAGTAATTCCTTCTTTCAATTTTGTGATTTTTTTTTTCTCTTTTTGTTCTATTTTTCCTATTCCTGTTTTTTTGAGTTTGCGTATTTGTGTTTTTTTTTTCTTTTCTAGTTTGTTTGTTTGTTTGTTTGTTTTTTCCATATTTCCTCTTTTTTGTTGTCTATATTAGTTTCTTTTTTTTTTTTTACTGTTCATTTCCTTCTTTTCCTCCTTCATCTGCTGTTTCATTTTTCCATTCCTTTCTTTCTTCTCGTGTTTCTTCACCTCCTAAGTCTTGTTTTTTTTCCTTTTCCTTTATTTTTTTTCATTCGTATGTTCAAACTCTTTCTCATTTTCTCTCGTTAATTTATTTTCCTCTCTTTCCCTCCTTCACACCTTTCCTTCCTCCTCCCATTCACTTTTCCCTCACATTTTTCCTCTATTTCTTTTCATTCATATGTTCAAACTCTTCTTTCTCATTTTCTCTCGTTAATTTCTTTTCCCCTCTTTCCATCCTTTCCTTCCTCCTCCCATTCAGGTTTCCATCATATTTTTCCTTTTTTTGTGGGTTTGCTCTTTTTCCCACACTCCCTTCACGGCTCCACCTTCCCATATCTTCCTTCCTTTGCCTTTATCCCTACCCTTCATACCTCCCTACCTCCCTTCCTCCCTTTCTACCTCCCTCTTGATGTTCCTCTTTTTCTCTCGTGGGACTCATTAAACATTCAAAGGTTGTCTGTTTTCTCCCAAGAGGGCGCTCGTATACACACACACACACACACACACACACACACACACACACACACACACACACACACACACACACACACACACACACACACACACACAGCGGCGCCTTTGAGAAGATGATAAATACAATCTTCTTTGGAGCAGCGATTTGATGTCTTTATCCCAAGCGACAGTCACCCAGTAATCCTGTTTTCCTCCTCTGTTGTCCTCCTCCTCCTCCTCCTCCTCCTCCTCCTCCTCCTCCTCCTCCTCCTATTCTTCGTCACCCTCCTCTGTCCTGTCTTTCTCTCCTTTTCTTCCCCTTCTCACTTCTTGACTGCGTTCCTTCGACCTCTCCCTCCCTTTCCTCCTTCCTCCTCCTCCTCCTCCTCCTCTCTTCTTACCTCCTTTAACTGCTTGCCTTTCCTTCACAGTTCTCCTCCCTCTCCCTCACTCCCTCCTCTCCCTCCCTTTCCCTTTTCTTCCCTCCTCCTCCTCCTCCTCCTTCTTGGCTTTGAAGGAAGAAAATCTATCACTCAGTCCTCCTTCCTTTGGTTCCTTCACGTGGTAACTTTTCCTAATTTTCATCCATTAAAATTTCTCCGCAAAAACATGATAGAGGAGAAGTAGTAGTAGTAGTAGTAGTAGTAGTAGTAGTAGTAGTAGTAGTAAAGGAGGAAGAAGAGAAAGCGGAGGAAATGGAGAGGAAAGAGCAGATATCATTTTCTTTTCATCTTTTTTTCCTTCCTTTCTTATCATCATCATTATCATCACCATCATCATCATCACCACCACAATCAACACCATTTTAAGCAGGTGATCCTCAGGTGTGGCCTCGTTTGGAAGGTGATGAGGAGGAGAGATCATTACCGGAGGCTGCGAGGGAAGAGGAGAGGGGAAGAGAGGAGGGGAGGGAAGGAGGGGAGGAGGAGGAGGAGGGAGGGGAGAGGGAAGAGAAGGGCTGCATTATATACCTTTTATGGGCATCTTCTAATTCATTATATCCTCCGAGACGTTAATCAGGAGGAGGAGGAGGAGGAGGAGGAGGAGGAGGAGGATCATTTAGGAAGAGCTTGAATACACGACTCCAATGATAAGATATTCAGAGGTTGCATCATTAGAGAGAGAGAGTAAACAACCACCACCACCACCATCACCACCACTAACGAGGCCGCATTTACCTCCTCCTCCTCCTCCTCCTCCTCCTCCACTGAAGATGAACAGCTGCTGAAGTGGATCGTTGGTTAAAAGATACTGGAGTGAGGGCGGCCCATCCACTCCTCCTCCTCCTCCTCCTCCTCCTCTCTTAACCTCCATTTTCCTTAAGATCGAAAATCCCAAAACAAAAAATTCACTCCGGGCCTTAACGATCTTCACCCTCGGATGGATTTCAAGAGCCGAGGCGTCGTTTAGTAATTATTATCTCTCTTAATCACTGGAAGTCTATTTTGAGGGGAGGGAGCTATTAGAGGGCTGGAAGAGGGCGAAGAGAAGGAGGGAGGGGAGATGAGAGGAGTGTAGGGAAGGGAGGGGAGGCTGTAAGAGAGTAGGGGAGTTAGGGAAGGCTAGATAGGTCCAAGAGAAGGAGAGGATGCTGGAGGGTTGTATTGACGGAGAGGAGGAAGTGTAGGGGAAGGAGAGGGAGGGAGGGAGGGGAGAGGAGTGGGGTGTAGAGGAAGGAGGGACATTGAGAGAGAGAGGGAACAGGGTGAGTGGGTGAGAGGATCCACAATTAAGGAAGAAGAGGATGAGAGGGAAGAAGAGGGATATAGAGACATGGTTATGGACGGATTGGAAGATGATTAAGGGAAGAATGTTGAATGGCGAGGAGAGTTGAGGTAAAAGAGCGATGCAGTAAGAAATAATAGAAGAAACTGAAAGAACATGAAAGAAAGGATTATAGACAGAAAAGGTGCCTCTGGAGAAAAGGAGATTTAAAAGGAAATACGAGAAAATTTTATAGAGAGTAGAGGAGTATTTGAACACGGAATGGAGAGGAGGAAAAGAAAAAAAAGATAATGAGGATAATATGGAAATACGAAATGATGACGCCTTTACATAGAAGGATAAAAAGTGGCAGAAGAACCGAAATGTAAGAATGAGCAGATATCAAGGAATAGGAAAGAAGATAAGATAGAAAAAAAGAGGCATTTGAAAGAGAAGAGGATTAAAAGGAAAATGTAATAATGAGCTAAAAGTGAGGAAAGGAACATAAGAAGAAAAAAAAATAGAAGAAACGATTTTTGATGAAGATGAGAAGAGAGAAAAATCACAGAGAAATAAGAAGGAATAATTAAGAAATACACGGAAGAGAATCAAGTCTTTAACCTTCCCTAACCTTTTCCTTTCCCTTTTTTCACTTCCCCTCCCTCCTCCCCTCCCTCTATCCCCTCTTTCTTTTCTCTCAGCGGCGGCGAGGGGAAAATATCAGCTGCGAGAGAGCAAGTGAGGGAGGAAGCGATGCGTGGCCGGCCCCTGCAGCTGCCTCTGACGGCCCTCGCGCTCCCCTCCCAGGCTTCCCCTCACTCCTCTTCCCTTCCCCTCACTCCCCCTCCTTTCCCCTCACTCCCCCTCACGATCTCCCCTCAATCCCCTTCCCTTCCCCTCACTCCCCCTCCCTTCCCCTCACTCCCCCTCACTCCCCCTCCTTTCCCCTCACTTCCCCTTCTCCTCACGCTTTTCCTTTACTTCCCTTCACGCTATCGCCTCACTCCCCCTTCCCTCCCTCACCATTCTTTTTGCCTATCACTATCCCTCACGCTATCCCTTCACTCTCCCTCCTTCTTCCCTCACCCATCTTTCCCCCTCACAGTTTCCCCTCATGCCCCTTCCTTTTCTCTCCTCCCCCATTCCCCTAATTTCCCCTCAAACTACCACACTTTATTTCCCTCCCAGTGCCATGTCTCCCACAGTTTACCCTCTTCATCCCAATCACAATCATACTCGGTTTTCCCTCCCTCTGTTTCCCCTCTTTCCCATCACTACACAATCAGTTTTCCCCCGCTTCCTCTTCTCACTCCTCCTCCTCCTTCTCTTCCTTCCCTTTCTTTCCTTCTATTCCTTTCATACTCTCATCCTTTCATAATCATTTCCCCGTTCATTCCCCTTATTTCCCCTGACTTCCTCCTCACTGACTCTTCATTATCCTCACCTCCAATCCCCAACTAATCCTCCATCCCCTCACCCTGCATCCTCTTCTTCCCCCTCCTCGTCCACTTCCCCTTATCTCCCCAGCTTCCCCTTCTCTTCTACCCTCTTTTTCCTCTCCCCTTCTTTCTTTACCTTTCCATCCCCCCATTCTACTTTTTTTTTTTACCTCCTCTTCCTCCTCCTCCTTCTCTAATCACCCCAACCTACCATCCCGTCTACCTTCTCTCCCCTCTCTCCTCCCCTCTTCCCCCCCCACCCCCCTTCTCACGCCTGCTCACGAGAGGGGAAAATCACCCTCTTTGTAAGCTCGCTCCCTCACTCCCGCAATCTGTTCCGAAATTCTTTAATGGCCTGGAAACCAATAACTTCAATCAAGGCCAACGGGAGAGGCGGAGCGCGCAGGTGTACAGGTGGAGAACGATTTGTGGCTCAGGTAACCCGTCAGTCAGTCAGTCAGTCAGTCAGTCAGTCAGTTAGTTATTCAGGGCCTCTTGCAGACTCCTTACGTTCCTATGTTCTTATGTTCATTCAGTTAGTCAGTCGGTTAGTAATTTTGCCAGTTTGTTAGTCATTAGGTTAGTCAGTAAGTCAGTCAGTCAGTCAGTCAGTTATTCAGGTGTTCGTTCAGTTAGTTAGTCAGTAAGTTTCCCAGTTTGTTAGTCAGTATAGGTCAGTCAGTCAGTCAGTCAATCAGTCAGTTATTCAGTTAGTTAGTCAGTTAGTAAGTTTTCCATTTTGTTAGTCAGTAGGTCAGTCAGTCACTCAGTCAGTAATTCAGGTGTTCATTTAGTCGGTCTGTCAGTAAGTTTGCCATTTAGTATTTAAGTCTCACAGTTTGTTAGCCAGTCAAACAGTTAGCCAGTCAGTTAATCAGGTGTTCATTGAGTTGGGCAGTCTTTTAGTAAGTCTACCAAATTGTTAGTTTTCAATCAGTCAGTTAATCAGTCTCTTATGTCAGCCAGTCAGTCAGTCAGACACCACTAAATCAACCACCCAGTTATGCAGGAGAGCGGACAATTAGCTACCCACTAAACAGGTATGCAAACAAATAACAAACATACCAATATTCCATCCTGAAAACACAGACAGACAGACAGGGACAGACAAAACAGACCCAGATACAGACAGACAGATTGATAAATGGCCACACACACACACACACACACACACACACACACACACACACACACACACACACACACGCAGAGACAGACGGTTGATCGGAAAACTGTACAAGCAAACAGACAAACAAACAGATCGATGGCCAAACAGGCGAGCAAACAGACGCAGATTTACCGAACAATGGAACACAGAGACGCAGCGAGACCGATAAAAGACCAACAAACACAAAAACAATAAAAAGTGATGCCGAACCAGATAACAAAACGGCGTGTGTGTGTGTGTGTGTGTGTGTGTGTGTGTGTGTGTGTGTGTGTGTGTGTGTGTGTGTGTGTCAAAAAGAGTGTGTGTTTCCGCGCTTGCATAAAAAAGTGTAAAAGAAAAACATGACACACAAACATACATACATACATACATACATACATACAAACGTACATAACCCGATCAACTTACAGATCCACGAATTCACACACACACACACTCACACACACACACACACACACACACACACACACACACACACACACGACGAAGACGAAAAAGGAAATGAGAACGAAAAAAAAAGAAAGGTGATGAAGAAAAGGAGAAAAAACACGACGATGATGATGAGGAGGAGGAGGAGGAGGAGGAGGAGGAGGAGGAGGAGGAGTAGGAGTAGGAAGAGGATGAGGATGAGGAGGAATAGGAGGAGGAAGAGAGGAGTGAGGGGACTAAGGACACGTGCGCGCAGCTCCTTCAGGATACAAAGAAGAGTCCTCAAGATCTACTCCCAGCGGTAAAATGTTAAATGGAATCTGTGTCTTCAGGAAGCGAGGGAAGAGGTGCTTTTTGCTCCTCCCCTTGAGAGACAAAACCAGAGAGAGGGAGAGAGAGGTTGAGAGTGAGGGAGGGAGCGAGAGAGAGGGAGGGGGAAGAAGAGAAAAGAGAGAGCAGGAGGGTGAGGTATGATGAAGGCGGTGAAGAAAATGGAATTGTGAAAGGAATGAATGAGGGGGAGTTAAAAGAAAATGAGAGGGGAGTGTGTGTGACGAGAGAGAGAGAGACCTTCTTCTCTTCCCTCGTCCTTCTCGTTCCTTTTTGTCCTTTACGGCCTCCTCTCACATCTCCTTCCTCACCTTCCTCGTTCTCCTACTTCTCCGTCTCTTTAACAGTCATTCTCCTCGGCGAGACAGGCAGGCAAGCAAGGAGGAAAGCAGGTAGAGAGGGTGAGGTAGGCAGGGAGGCAGGGAGGACAGCAGGTAAAGGTGAGGTAGGCAGGGAGGCAGGGAGGCAGGTAAGGAAGTAGGAAGGCAGGCAGGTCGGCAGGTCGGGCACGTCTCCGCTCTTACACAGGCGTCGAGTCTTTTCACGCGGCATCAAGGGCGAGACGCGGCGAATACGGCGGCGAACAATGCCCCGCCGCACCTCGCCGCGCCAACACGTATCATTATTCCATCTGGCGCCGAAATTTTGGGGCCGGCGAGCGTCTAGTGGCGGAGTGTGACCCGCCGCTAATGGCCGCCGCTTCCTGGAAAGCTTAATGCCTCCCGCAGACAATGGACGACCTGCCCCCGAGACCCCGGCCACAAAAGGACTCCAGTTTCGATTCTTGGCCACTTAAGGTCTGACGATGACACATAATGACAAGACCCTCCGGTGAGACAGACCCCGACCCCCCCTCCTCCCTCCCTCTGCTCCTTTGCTCTCTCTCCTCTCCCTCTGTCTCTCCCACCCTCCCACCCTCCCTCCTTCCTCGAGCTCCTCTCCTCGGCTCGCCACAAACACAATCTTCTACTTTCCAAAACCCTTTTTAGTTTGATTGTGTAATGTGGAGATTTGGAGAACTTAAAGAGAGTTCATTGTCCTTTTTCCCTTTAGAAAATCAGCGTTTAGAAGACCCCACGAGGAGCTGCCGCCTCAGGCAAGCCGCCTTCACTCTCGTCACCCCCACCGCCGCCGCCACACGAGGGGAAGCCGTGTGGCGGCGGCGCTGCGGCAGCAGCGGCAACAAGAATTAACATTAAAAGCTTTGCTGTACTCACCTCCCAGGCGAGGCTCGGGTCCTTGGCGTTGGCCGTCCACTTGCCGAGGAAAGGGCCGTAGCGGGTGCCCCTGGCGAGGCCCTGTTTGGGCCACACTCCCACGCCCACTCCTGCGCTGGACGGCCGCAGCTCCAACTCGGACGGCACCGAGGACAGCTGCTGCGTGATGAACCTCTGGGCGGCGGCGCTCAGCTCGGCGGCGGCCCCAGCGGCTTTCATGTTGAGGTCGTGGGCGTCGGGCGTGGTGGTGGGCGTGGGTGAGCCGTGAGGGGCGTGTGGCGAGGACAACAGTCCTCGCGGTGACACGGAGCCGCCCTCGGAGTCCGCCTCGCTCAGGTCACACAGGTCACGGAAGGATCGGTCGCCTTCCTCGCCAGGGACTGGAAAAGGTCAAACAAAGAACACGTTAATGGATATGCGGATATTTGACCAACCAAGCAACATCTCGCCGGCGACCTCGCCCGGGCCCCCCCCACCTCCACCCCCACCCCCCCGCCCCGAGACCCACTCCAGCTCCTCTTTTATCTCCGAGCTAATGACTGACGGCCCGGTTGGAGGCACAAAAGGAGGCGCGAGGAGCAGATGCAACGCCCGGCGCCTCACACTCCAGGCCAACACTCGACACCTTCCCTGACGCGCCTCCGTCACCCTCACAACTCATCATCACACCAATTAACACATTCAACAGAAAATTAACCAGCAATTATATCCTACTTATCTGGCGGAGGCGGGATAACGCGTGTCAGCTGCCGCCCCCGCTAGGTCTACCCGACGCGCCAGCCATTGTCAGCGCCTGCCTCGCCTTCGCCTTTGTCTCCGGGTATTGTGCCCCGCAGCCTCGCCCGCCACGCCCGGCTAATGTGTCCTGCCGCGGGTGTCTCAGCGCGGCAGAAAGCGTCGTGATCCTAATGGTGAACCTGACGCGAGGAGGAGGAGGAGGAGGAGGAGGAGGAGGAGAAGGAAGAGAAGGCGTGGGGGAGGAGGAGGACGAGGGATGATTATGACAGGACTCAGCATATTCAGCACAGTACAACAGAAGGAAGATTAACACCCACAGCATACATCACAACATACATGATTATGATGAGGAGGAGGAGGAGAAGGAGAAGGAGGAGAAGGAGGACTAGGAAAGGGGGAGAGGAGGAGGACGAGGGATGATTATGACAGGACTCAGCATATTCAGCACAGCACAACAGAAGGAAGATTAACACCCACAGCATACATCACAACATGCATGATGACGAGGAGGAGGAGGAGAAGGAGGAGAGGGAAGAGGAGAAGAAGTAGGAGGAGGAGGGATAATCACGTCAAGATTGAGCACTTATAGCGGGGGAAACTTCAGCACGCACAGCACCTACACACAGCAGCACAGCACACAGCACGTTGCTTTATATGCTGAACAGAAGCACAAAGAAAAATAATAATGAAGCGCCGGCAGAATACAGCATGAACCACAGCCCTTTGTGAACGCTGATTCAGAACAAACAAGTGAAAATATAACGATAACATAGCAGATGGAAAGATCAGCACCTGCAGCCTACGCACAGCACCTCACAGCACTCAGCACGATGTAAAGTAAGCCACGTTTGGTCATTACATTAATTGATCTTCTTTGTTTTCGTTATAAGCAGTGTATCATAACTTGCATTATATCTCTCAATTAAAGGTATGTATGTAAAGTAAGCCACGTTTGGTCATTACGTTAATTGATCTTCTTTGTTTTCGTTGTAAGCAGTATATCATAACTTGCATTATATCTATCAATTAAAGGTGTGTCTCCGGTGACCGCAAAGCACAAACACTTCAGTAAAACCTATAAAAACAAAAATCGGGAACAGGAGGAATAAGCTTATGTTTTTTTTTGTATATTCTCATTTATCTCCTGGCCTAGCTCCTTCCCTTATACCGTAAAACATAAATAATAAAGTAAAACAACAATGCATCAACATAAATCTACAACACATCAAGCAAGCGAGGTCAGAAAAAAATAGGAAAGTGTAGTCTGTTATATATCCTTGGTCTAGCTCCCTCCTCTACCGTGAAACCTAAATGATGGCAAGATGGCACCACTATAAACACTTGTCTGCGCCATAACGGGCTGGGGCCAACCAAAAAATCCTACCGAAGAAAAAAGAAAAACAAAGAAAGAAAGAAAGAAGGAAGGCAGGAAGAAACGGGATAGGGCCAACCAAAAAAGCCTACCGAAGAAAAAAGAAAAACAAAGAAAGAAAGAAAGAAAGAAGGAAGGAAGAAACGGGATAGGGCCAACCAAAAAAGCCTACCGAAGAAGAAAGAAAGAAAAAAAAGAAAGAAAGAAAGAAAGAAAAGAAAGAAGAAAGTGGAAGAGCTGAGCAAAAAGGGAAATAAACAACAGACATCAGACAAGCAAGCACAGCGAAGTCCGATCCCCGCGCGAGCAAGCCATGATGAGCACCAACACGACTCCTTTATTTCCATCTCAACACGTCGTAATTACCGTGATTATAAACCGTCATTATGGCCCCTAATTACTTTTTTTTCTGCCCCGGAGCGTTACTGGGTGTCTTGTTCCGTCTGTGTGTGTGGGGGGGAGGGGGGGGAGAGGAGTACGTGTGTGTGCATATGTGCGTGTTTCAGCGTACGTGTTTGCGTGTGCGTGCATGCGTAATAATTCTTATGTAAATCTGAGGTAGTTATACAAGAGGGTATTTATGTATACTCTTGAGTGTGTGTGTGTGAGCATAGACATTTACATTTGCCCTTCTTTTTGTGTGTTTGCTTATGTACGCGTGTGTTTGGAGCAGGAGGGGAGGGAGGGAAGGAGAATTGATGGAGGAGGAAGGAGAGAGGAGGAGGGAGATGAGCAAGTGAAGGAGGGAGGAGGGGAGAGGGAGGGGAGAGATGAGGAAGGGTGGGAATAAAGAGAAGACGCTGTGTGTGTGTGTGTGTGTGTGTGTGTGTGTGTGTGTGTGTGTGTGTGTGTCTTATGTATGTAATAGAAAGCAAATGAAAAATGACGAAGTGAACAGTTATGACACACACACACACACACACACGTAATTAGGTCACTACTGCTCTCTGTCTTTGTTGTTTTTGTTTTGGTGGTGGTGGTCGTGATAGTGGTGGTAGTGGTGGTGATTGTGGTGGTGGTTGTGGTGGTGGTGATCTAAATGACAGCTCGTTTTGGCAGTTATTTGGTGTTAAGTTAGAAAAAAATTTGGTAGTAATTTGGTGTTAAGTTAGAAAAAAATTTGGTAGTAATTTGGTGTTAAGTTAGAAAATTGGCAGTAATGGTGACGATAGTGTATAGTGAATAAAAGTTAAGTATATATAACAACAGTGGTGTTTATAACTAGATGGTGATGATGATGATGATTAGGAGGAGGAGGAGGAGGAGGAGGACACTGGCAGCTAACTTAGGCTGGTAATTTGCCAAAGATAATGGTGATTGTGACGATAGTGATGAAGGTAACTGATGGTGATGATGGTGATAATATTAATACCTGACTGATAATCTGTTTTTGGTGATGCTTAATGTTGTGGTGATAAGCGGTGGTGATGATACCTGGTGGTGGTGGTGGTGGTGGTGGTGGTGGGTATTTAGCCAAGAACACTCACTCCACCTTATTTACACCTGGCCTGGGGCTGTGTATCTGGACGTGTCTCCCACCACCACCACCACCACCCACGCGGACACCCACACAGGCACCCTCACCCCTCCATCATCCTCCACACTCACAGTACCACAATACCCTCGCTTCAACCGCCCTTGCATTGGAAACGGAGATTAGATTTATAACAGACTTTTAACACATCATCACGAATCTCCAATCATTCTTCAGCCTCTCAAAAGATTCACTAATCGTTTTTTTTTTTTTTAAGCGGCGAAAAGGATGAATAGATGAAAACAGCGTGATTAGTATGCGGATAAAGGTGTACTCAATCCCAATTCCTTGCCACCCGTCTCTAATCATTCTCCAGTCTTTCCAATCCCTATGCCTTGCCACTCCTCTCCAATCATTCTCCAGTCTTTCCAATCCCTATGCCTTGTCACCCATCTCCAATCATTATCCAGTCTTTCCAATCCCTATGCCTTGCCACCCATCTCCAATCATTCTCCAGTCTTTCCAATCCCTATGCCTTGCCGCCCCTCTCCAATCATTCTCCAGTCTTTCCAATCATAATACAGTAGCTATATTTTAGGATAGGCAAAAGAACGAGATGATGGACTGAAAATATCATGACTGAGATGCAGAATAAATCTTAAATTATCCCTGTTCATTACCACTCATGTCCGATCGTTCTTTTATGGTCAGTTCCACAGTCCAACTCAGTGTCATTGTTACCGCGCAAACCAAACTTCCATGATAGTTCGTTTCTTTTAATAGTCCATACCCAAGTCTTGAAAGCTTTCCTGTGTGGCTTCTCCAAAATGTTTATCTACTTTATCGACACCAGCCACAATAAAAGGAACGTTCGTATTACTCTGTGTATTTTTTTTACAGCAAAGGAGACAGCACAAGGGCACAAAAAAAGGAAACAACAATAAAAAAAAAAGCCCGCTACTCGCTGTTCCTCCTATGGTTTGGGAGCTTGTAAACTTGTTATGTTGGAATGTGGATCTGAGTCTAAGTTCGCCTCTCCAGTCATATTCTCGTCGCTGTGTTTTAGGCTCGGCGGAGGGGCGGGAGGAGGGACTGAATAAGCGTGATCGGGAGATAAATAGAGGGAGACAGACAGGGAGGGAGGCAGGGTGGGGCAGGGAGGAGGGGGCAGGGGGGCAGGGGGCCGCGTACGTGCCCACGAAGACAGGACTGTTGACAGAGTGGAGTCTGGCCGCATCGTCGCCTGTCTTACATATACACGACTCTCGTTTGGACTGTTGGCTCACTATCCCTCATCACGCAGACCTCTCCCCCCACCCCCTCTCTCTCTCTCTCTCTCTCTCTCTCTCTCTCTCTCTCTCTCTCTCTCTCTCTCTCTCTCTCTCTCTCTCTCTCTCTCTCTCTCTCTCTCTCTCTCTCTCTCTCTCTCTCTCTCTCTCTCTCTCTCTCTCTCTCTCTCTCTCTCTCTCTCTCTCTCTCTCTCTCTCTCTCTCTCTCTCTCTCTCTCTCTCTCTCTCTCTCTCTCTCTCTCTCTCTCTCTCTCTCTCTCTCTCTCTCTCTCACTCTCTCTCTCTCTCTCTCTCTCTCTCTCTCTCTCTCTCTCTCTCTCTCTCTCTCTCTCTCTCTCTCTCTCTCTCTCTCTCTCTCTCTCTCTCTCTCTCTCTCTCTCTCTCTCTCTCGCTCTCTCCCTCGCTCTCGCTCTCTCTCTATGTTTTCTTATATTAGTTTGTCTTTTGTTAATTCCTTTATTAGCTAATTCTCTATCGCTATATTAATCTGTTTTTCTCTGCGTCTCTTGTGTCTTTCTGTTTGTCTCTCTGTCTGTCTGTCTGTCTGTCTCTGGTTGTGTGTGAATGCATCTCTCCCCGTCTCCCACAATTCTCTTTCTTTCCTGTCTCCTTGTCTATTCTCTTTCTCTCCTCCTCCTCCTCCCTGTCTCTTCCTCTTGTCTTCACTCCTCCCTCCCCATTTTTCCTCTCCCTCCCTCACCACTCCCTCCCTGTCTCTTTTATTGTCTCCCTTCTCCTCTCTCCCTCCCTCCCGCTGTCTTTCTCTCTCTCTTTCTCATCCCTCATGTTTGTCAGTCATTCCCTGCCTCCCCCCCATTCCCCCTGCCTTCCCTCCGTCTCTCCTCTCCCTTTTCCTTCTCTTCTATAAACAATTACACACATAATAAAACGGTTTAGACAGAGAGCAGAAAAAAACATTCGTGTTAGCTCGGCGCTGTTTACCTTTTTTTAATCACATCGTCGTTTCCTCTTTGTTTTTCATCATCACGTCCTGTTATGAATTTTTTACCCCCTGCCTCCGCCCACGTTGTATTGTCTATTCCCCTCCCCCCCTCCCCCTACCTTCCCCCTCCCCCCGTGGGCTTGGAAAGGTCTTGAGTGACGTTCATCATTATCTTGGAGTAGTAAGGCTCGTTCTCTTCTCTGCCTCTCCATCTCTGTGTTGCATTTTATTCGTTCGTTCTTCTCTTTTTTTTGTTGTTGTTGTTTGTGTGTGTGTGTGTGTGTGTGTGTGTGTGTGTGTGTGTGTGTGTGTGTGTGTGTGTGTGTATCGTTTTAACTAATTACTTTTGTCAATCTCATTCCCTTCATCTTATTTTTTTCTTTCCCTCGTTTTATAATCTTCTCTCTCATTGTTTCTTTTTCTTTTTCAGCTTTCTTTGTTCCGCTATGTCTCTTTCTCTGCCTCCTCCTCCATCTTGCTTTCTGTTTTGCTTTTCACCTCTTTATCTGCTCATTTCGCTGCATATCTTGTTCTCTGCGTCAGTCTTTATCACATTTGCGTCTCATTAATTCGCTTCTGCCTCGAGCTCTGCCATGTTCTCTTAATCCATTCCGTCACTTTGTTGTCTTTGTCATTATCTCAGTCTTCATCGCGTTTTCTGCCTCAGTCGCTGTAGCCTCGGCCTCTGCCACGTTCTCCTGATTCATTCCCTGTCTTATTCTCTATCTCCGCCTCGGCCCCGTACGTGACTTCGCCGCCGCTCGCCTCCACGCGCCGCCTCGAAAAATCCTCCGCTGTTAGTCCTTTAGCGGCAAGTTTTCTCCACTCATGACCAAGTTGAGGTTCTGCGACTCATTCCCTTGTGTGCTCTGACGGAATGAATGGGATGCTCTCTATGCCTGCCTTCTTGACTGACTGACTGGATGGCTGACTGTCTGGTTGGCTGACTGAATAACTAGCAGACTATTTGACTGAATAACTCAGACTAAATAACTAACTGGCTGAGTTGTTGACTGACTGGATAACTGACTGACTGATTTGTTTATCCTCAATATATTCCAGGCATCAAACTACGAACAACGAAGAGAACATAATTAAACTTTAAATATTAGGCTTCAATCCTTTATAAGAACACGACCAACCATCCAAGATTTTTCTGTCTATAAATATCACGTAGCTTTAGCCTTCACTCAGTTTTCTTCCTTGATTCTACTCTACCTCAAGCTTTTACGTAGTTTTTCTTCCCTAATTGTATGATTTAAACCTTCACACAGTTTTTCTCCCCAGATTCTATTCTTCTTTAAGCCTCCACGTAGTTTATTTTTTCCACAATTCTATTATTTTGTAAAAACTCCACGTAGGGTTTCCTCCCTGATTCTGTTATTCAAACCTTCACGTCAATTTTCTTCCCTGATGTTATTGCTTAAGCCTTCACTTAGTATTTCTTTTTTTACTCTATTCCTTGAACCTCAACGTAATTTTTCTTTCCCGTTTCAATTCATTAAGCATTCGTGTAGCTTTTTTTTTTTCTCTTCAACACCGCCCCGGAAACACATATGACGCGCAACTCACGTATCAGGAACCTCAAGCACTCGGGCCATAAAACAACAAGGATCCGGAAATACGCATCTCAGCCCTGCACGAGTACGATCGAAGCCGTGTTATCAGGATCCGGCGCTAAAGAAAGGGATTATCGAGGGGCTGAGTCCGTCCTGAGGTGCTGAGAAGGCGAGTGCTGAGTTCCGCGCGTCTGTGAATTTTTTTAATCTTGCTCAACAAAGAAAAGTTGGTGGGATATTTTTCTTTATTACCGTGAGATGTTGATTGAGAGGAACTGTCTTTTTTTGTTTTGTTTTTTTATGAGTTGGTGTTTTTATTTGAATTTTCGCTTCCTCCTCATTATCCTTCTTCTCGTCCTCTTTTCTTGTTATTTATGTTTTCCTTCTCCCTCTTCTTTTCCTCTTCGTGTTCGTTTTCTCCTTTTTAATTTTTTTTTTTTTACTTCCTCTGCTCTTATTCTTTCTCATCCAATTCGTTTCTCTTTGTCGTTCTTCCTGTTTTTCCCCCGTATCCCATTTTCTTCGTTAACTTCCCTCTCAAGTTTTTCTATATCCTCCACATTTAGCTTCTTTTCCCCTTTTTTCTCTCCAGCTATTACTCCTCTTCCACCTCTCTGTAGCTCCCCTTCTTCCTCCTTTCCCTTCTCACCTGTGCACCTGCGTCTGGCCTCGGCTCACCTGGGGAACACCAAAAGGAGACAGGCACGAGGGTCTGACGCAGCGGAAGGGCGATGGAGTACCGTGGTTTCTCGTCTTGTGACCTCGCATTAATTTCGTGCTGGCCCTACCCGGAGGCGGCACCTTTGTTCGCACTTATCAAACGACCCGACCACCTCGTTGCCTCGTCAAGTCCGCGGCACATCTGGGCGGCGGCGGGAGGCGGGGAGCACCCTTCTGTGGGGCCGGATATTGGCTGTGGCTGGGCGGCGGGGCGGCTCGAACCTGTCACTGCCCTGCGTGTCTTCCGTCAGAGGCGAGGCGACGCGCGGTAGACAGGACAGAGAGGACAGTGGAGCTTCTTTACCCTTTGATCTTGTACGTGTTCTTTGTGTGTGGGTGGGGGGCAGGGTGTGTGTGTGTGTGTGTGTGTGTGTGTGTGTGTTTGTGATGTCATGTGCGTGCCGTTCAGACAGTGTACGTGTGTGTATATGAAAGGAGAATGCAAACACTCCATCAGTCATGTATTATATAAACTGATCAGAGCCCCTTCATCTAACCCCGACTGGCCCCTTACCTCTATCTCCCCATCCTTCCCTTCCCTTCCCCATCATTCCGCTTTATTCCCCTTCTTTCTGCAGTCCTTTCTCCTCCATCTTTCCCTATACTCAGATTTCCTTCCATCCCCTTCCTTCTGCATCCCTTCTTCCTACATTTTTACCTCTCCTTAAATTCAATCTCCTTCCTTCATATTATTTTCTTCCTTCTCATTCCTACTCTCTATCCATGCTTCCATTCTTCCTTTATTCCTTTCAGCCCCCATCTTTCCCCTCCCATCTCCAGGCAAACCCTTCAAATCCCCCTTCATTCCCTTTTTTCTTTATTTTTTAAATCCCAGTTCGACCTATTCCTTCTTCAGGCAAACTCTTTCATCCCATCTTCTTTAGCTTCTGATCGTGTACGTGGTCTGTGTGTGGGTGGATGGGGGGTGGGAGGTAGGGGAAGGTGTGTGAAGGTGTGTGTCTCTTCATCCTTGTACCCTCCGATTACTCTCACTTTCCAGGAGCAGCGAGTAGTGGGCTTTTTTTTATTGTTTCCTTTTTTTGTGTGCCCTTGTGCTGTCTCCTTTGCTGTAAAAAAAAAAAATCACCTTTCCTCATTCTTCTTCAGTAACTCCTTTATATTCCTCATTCTACAGTGCTCATCCATCCGTGCAGCACATCCTCCCTCTCCCCGCACTCAGTCTCTAACGCCATTACGCCCCCGCCCGCCTCCCATTGCAGCCCTCCATCATGTCTGGTCACGCCTTCGTTGACAGCTGATTGGTAAGCCTCAGGGTGGGCCTCAGAAGGGGGGTGTCAGGGGAGGTGCTGGGTCATTCGTCAATATTACGAGTTAAAACCCTGACGACATCCTCCTCTTTTGCCTCTTCCTTCACCTTCTCTCACCTCCTCCTCCTCCTCCTCCTCCTCCTCGTTGTTACCTCTTTCATCATCATCCTCCTCCTCCTCCTTTTTGTTATTACGTCTTCCATCAACAGCTTCACCTCCTCTTCCTCCTCCTCCTCCTCCACGCTGACCTCATCCTCTTCTTTTTTTCCCTCCTCTTTTCTCCTTGTTATCGCCTCCTCCTCTTCCTTCTGTCGTGAGTGCGTGCGTGTGTGCGTGCTTGAGTGTTCGTGTGCATTTCACGTTATCTCAAATCACCGATACTTTGCCGGATCAAGAGTTTTGCGACCTCGGATGTTTTTTGTTATCGTTACCGCTATTGTTATTGTTGTTGGTGATGGTGGTGCAGGTGTGATTGTTTATGATGCTGACGCTGTTTATGTTTGTTTATGTTTATGTTGTTATTGTTTTTTGTTGTTGTTGTTGTTACTCTCATCAAAGCTACGACGATGTGAAAAAGCTGCGTATGTAACGAAGGAGAAAACTCACCCAAAGAAAACGATACAAGAATGGAATAGAAAACGGGAAGAGGTGTATAGAAGCATCAAGTAAGACACACACACACACACACACACACACACACACACACTTCCTTCCACCCACCCGTCCACCCATTTCCTCTCCTCTCTCTCTCTCTCTCTCTCTCTCTCTCTCTCTCTCTCTCTCTCTCTCTCTCTCTCTCTCTCTGCATCACCTTTCCCTAATAAGCTTTCCACAGGTGAGCAGGTGATTGAATGCTTTACCTGGTCACTAATCAATACAGGTGCATATGAACACACCTTAACCCCTTCCCCCTTTCCTCTTCCTTCCCCTTCACCCCCCCTCTCCCTCCCCTTCGGCGCTCACCTATAAATAAGTAAATAGTTTCCTTACAAAATGCTCCCTTGTGACCCTGGGTGAGAGAGAGAGAGAGAGAGAGAGAGAGAGAGAGAGAGAGAGGTAAAAGAAAAGTAAAAATCTATATAAGTAAAAAAATGAATATAATAAGCAAAAGAAGATTATATGAACAAAGTAGGCAAAACAAAAAAAGAAAATAAAGAAGAAGAAGAAGAAGCAGAAGAAGAAGAAGAAGAAGAAGAAGAAGAAAAAAAGAAGAAGAAAACGAAAAAGAAGAAGAAGAAAACGAAAAAAATAAAAAGAAGAAAAAGAAACCGATTAAACACAATAATCAGAGTAACAACACCGCCGCCTGACCCCTTTCCTTCACTCATTCCCATCAAGACAAGCGCGCCCGTCACTATTCCGTCCGTTATCGCCGCCGGAAAGGGAAGACCGAGGAAGAGAGAAGTGCGACGCAGAAAGTGGAGCGCACAAGAGCGAGAGATAACGAAGTATGTGGCACACTTCGTCGAAAAATTCCTGCGATAAAGCGAAAGATAAGCGAGGGAAGCGAAGGAACAAAACGTGAAGAATAAAAGATCAAATGAGATTCCGTACTAATGTTTATCCTTCCTGAGTCAGATTGGATCCAAGTTTTATTGAAGTTTCTATTAATTTGCGTGGCAGCAGCAAAACAAAACTTAAAATATAATAAAACTGGAATTAAAAGAAAAGGGACACAGGTGTAAGATTTGCGTTGTATATAAAAGGTGGTTATAAGTAAAAAAATAAACGTAATAATAATGATGATGATGATAATAGTAACGATAAAGCCATGGTAGTTGTCGATATTAAATTCTTGAAAAACGAATACGAATTTCTAACGTAGCATATTATTATTATTATCAATATTATTATTATTATTACTACTATCTTTTATTATTATTTTCATTATTATCATTATTATTGATATTGTTACTATTGTAATAATCATTGTTAAAGTTTTATTTATTTTAATTACTACTATCTCCTATTAGGCCTACTACTATAAAACCGGTGTGTGTGTGTGTGTGTGTGTGTGTGTGTGTGTGTGTGCGTGTGTGTGTGTTTGGTATTGATCGTATGACCTTCACAATTTAGGGAGAAACGAGGCAACACACACGCACGCACACACACACACACACACACACACACACACACACACACACACACACACACACACTTCACTATTATATTATTCCTATCTTTCTTCCTTTAAACTACTCTGTGGGCCGTGAGTGACTGCCCCCTCCCCCCCCCCCTTCTTCTTTTATAAACGCTAAAAAACAATAAAAAACAACTTATAGTCCCGTCTCCTTTGCTTCTCTGCTTTATATACCGTTTCATTTAACTTCTTTGCTTTATTTTATTTGTTTCTTCTTTGTTGTTGATTATAAATTTACTAACATTACTATTCTTTTTAGTTTTTTTTTTATTATATTGTTTTTCTTTCTTCTCTTGGTTAGACATATTGAATTTCTCTATTGTTTTCGTCTACATTTATTTATAACGTCGAGAAAGTTTTGTTCGATTCAATATGTTTCGGTCACACGTTTCTCTCGTTCATGTATTACAAAGTCCATGGCGTTGGGTTCATGGCACACACACACACACACACACACACACACACACACACACAAACACACACATCACATGCATAAATAATCAGGTAAATAAATACAGGAATAACAAACGACAGGTAGACAAACAGCCAGGTAAGGACGGACAGACGTAACTCCTCGGGTGAACAAACAGCGTCGGCCTGCTCTCTAAGCACCTGGGTTATAAATGTCTGTCCGTCCGTCTTCGTGTGATGATAAAGACACGCCTCGCTCGTAGCCCCGACTCCCGAAGTGCAATCCTATAGTGCTTTCGTTTTTTTTCTCTCCAGCGACTGTGGCACTTCGGAGACAAAGGGGAATGGTTTGTATGCGGGAACAAGTATTGATGAACACCCAAATTCCTTCCCCTCCTGTCTCTCTCTCTCCGACATATGACCACAGATGTTGCGCCGACTAAACGAAACTTTCCAACTTTTTCTTAGTCCTTTAGCCTTTCTTCTGAATTCTACATACCGTGCGTCCTCACCCATCGGCAAAAGAAAATATTGGACAATGCGAATATAGATAAAGACTGAAAAATGAGAGTAAGCGACGGTAATATGCGTAAAGAAGAAAAATGGCCTCAGACAGAGTTACCCTTTCAGATCTCTTCTACTAATATTACCACCATCAGTATCATATCACTTCTACAGCTAATAAACTCGCTCTCTTTCACTCTTTCATAAAGCATCGACTTCTTTTAGCCTTCCTTTTTAATCCTTCCTTTTGTTCTCGATCGCGTCTTTCATCGGCGGGAATAAAATATGTTTATGAATCTAAAAAAGCAATAAGAAAAACAGGAAAGGACGAAAAACCGCGACCTAATCCTCATCAGCGTTAAGATTCGAAGCAAAAACCGAAGATAGAGAAATAATAAGAAAGAAATTAATAATAACATAAAAAGATGAATGAGAGATAAACCAAGGAACTAAACTAAGAGGAGATAACAAAAATAAACCTTGTAAGTGTTGGACGTTCTTAGATGTCTCAGCAAGTCTAAAAAATAGTTAACTAGAAAAATGATCATAACTGGAAAGATATGAAAAAACGAAAATGCAATATATGAGATAGCAAAAAAAAAAACAGGCGAAGACAAAACAAATAAAAGCCTATGTAATATTATTCAGGTCAAGGAAAAGGAAGGTTAATAAATAATATATGGAAAAAATTGAAAATGTAAAATAGATAGGAAGTGAGGAAAACAATTTGGAAAAACCGAAAAATATTAGAAACTAAACAACATTCTTTCCAAGTCAATAAAAACCGAAGCAAAATAACTAATTATAAGTAAACCTGTCAATAAAAAAGGGAAAAAGATAGAAAATTTAAACAAAAAAAGGAACCCAATAAAAATGCCCAAAATACATGAATCGAAAAATAATTACAGAAAGAAAAAGGAAAAATGAGCTACAGAGGGAAAGAAAGCAAGACACCAACGGAAAATAAATAAAAAGGAAAAAGGAAAAACAAAGAAAGAAAACAGGAGAAAACCAGAAACGAATAAGAAAGAAAAGAAAAAAACAGCTAAAGAAAACAACAGGGAAACAAGAAAAAAATAATTAGGTTTTGCCGATACGACATCCATAAAACTGAGCCTGAAACTGACTTAAACAAAACCCAAACTTAATGCAAATAAATAGGAAAAAAAAAACAGGAAATAAACCAGAGAAAAAAAATAACAGCCCCTATCAGACAACATTTAAAGCCCTGCCAATACCTCGTCCATAAACAGAGGCTCCCGAAAACAGTTCTGGGGAGACATTAATATTTCATGGCGGGGAGGCGAGCGGCGGTTGGCTGGAGACGTACAGTGCCATAAACCAAGTCGTGTCTCGTCCTGGGCGTGAAACAGACGAGGCCAGATACCGAGAACCCGCGAGAGAGAGAGAGAGAGTAATAACGCGAAAAGAGGATGAAAGAGAAAAAAATATAAGAAGCTATGAAGTGCAAAATCTATACCAGTTGAGAGAGAGAGAGAGAGAGAGAGAGAGAGAGAGAGAGAGAGAGAGAGAGAGAGAGAGAGAGAGAGAGAGAGAGAGAGAGAGAAGGAGGGAAAGAACAAAAGAGGGATAAATTAACTTTGAAAAAACAGGAATACCACAGGAGCGGGAATCACAGGAGGACGAGAGGCGCAGGGGAACAAAAGGTGCCTATCAAGCCCTCGCCTCGCCTCGCCCCGCGCCCCGCCGATGAAAGACGCGAGCGAGAACAAAAGGAAGGATTAAAAAGGAAAGCTAAAAGAAGTCGATGGTTTATGAAAGAGAGAAAGAGCCCGAGTTTATTAGCTGTAGAAGTGATATAATATTGGTGGTGGTAGTATTAGTGGTAGTAGTAGTGGTAGTGTTAGTGGTAGTAGAAGTAGTAGTATTGTTTTAAGAAGGAAATGATTGCTGAAAAATGTGTATATATAAGTAAAACCAAAATCTATAGTGGTTAAAATAGTAGTAGTAGTAGTAGTAGTAGTAGTAGTAGTAGTAGTAGTAGTAGTAGTAGTAGTAGTAGTAACAGCATCGGCATCCCAAATTGTACATAAAAGTAACTACACAAAAAAAAAAAAAAATAGAAATCATAAGAACGAATCAAAAATTAAAATGTGTGGATGGAGGAGGATACAAAATAAGCAGCGTCATAACTCCATGGATGCTTGATAAAAAAAAAAGACTGATTGTAATGTTTAACTTCAAATAGACGAAAAATAGACGGACATAATTTCCAATACAACTTGCCATAAATTCCTGTGCCTTCCCGGGTGATCAATATTCCTCTGAACTGACCTCAACAGGACTTTGTAATTTCATCAACTCGTCGCACTTTTCATCAGGGCCTCGCGGGTAATTAATGTGCCTCTAAATTGACCACACGGCCCCTTACCGCACCCCTTGACGGCCGAGCGTGCCCCTGACCGCTAAATAATGCGCGGCGGCCACGAGGGGAGGAAATTAAGCTCCTAAAAACAATAAGACAAAAGGCATCACCCGAAAAAAGATTGACTTGTTTTCTGAGGATGGTAATTTTTTTTTCCTCCCGTAAAGAAAAAAACAAAACACGAAAAAAAAAGGTTCTATTGATATTGCCGTAAAAAAAAATATTAGGTTCTCAAAACAATGAAGACTTATGATTTAGTGGGTTTCTAATATAAATGAATATAATTGATTGACAAATTGGACCACTGATTGCTAAAGAGATTCAGCATCCCGCCGACGGGCAATCGATGAGAATGATTTATAATTTTTTACCATGAATAAGAGAAAACAAATTAATCATCGGGTTAATATAAAAGTCCGCTTATTACACCGATTATTGCTGAGGAGCGATAGTGTGCCGCCAACAAGGGGCAAAGGAGAGTTATTGATTTCCTAACCGAAGAGGAAGGGAAATATAATCTTCTCTGGTTCCTGATATAAATTAACAAGGCTGACCACAAATTACACCTCAGATTGATGGAGTTAGAATTCTGCCAAAGAGCAATCAAAAGGAACAATATTGATTTCATGACCTAAGGAGAGGAAACATAATCTTGAGTTCATGATATAAGTGTCAACCCACAAATTTCACCGCAGATACTCGATTTAGAATTCGGGTGAAGAGCAATCTAAGGGAACAATATTGATTTCATGACCTAAGGAGAGAAAACATAATCTTGAGTTCATGATATACGTCTCAGCCCACAAATTTCACCGCAGATACTCGATTTAGAATTCGGGTGAAGAGCAATCGAAGTTAACATTATTGATTTCCTAACCCGAGGAAGAAGGAAACATAATATCCTTGGGTCCTGATATAAATTAACAAGGCAGAGCACAATTTACGCCACTGATTGTTGGAGTCAGAATTCCCCTAAAGATCAAAGAGAACTATTGATTTCATAACCGAAGAGTAGCCGGAAAGGAAGCACACATTTGTTCTTGGATTCCCGATGTAAGTCAGCGTTGAAGACCACGGCTCATATTACAGTATATTCAAGAGAGTTAACATAAAATTATTGTCAACATGAGATCGACTCGAGAACAATATAAATTCGTGAAAGAAACAGACCGGCTTATCTCAGTCAATAATTGTGATCCTGTACAGAAGCAAAACTTAAGCTGGCAAAAGGAAAGGAAGAAGATAAAATAGAAATTGGCGGAACTGAAATAAGCTTATCCACGCTGTCTGACGCAAGCCAAAACATTCACGCTAAGAAGAAGTGTTGCACAAAACCATCGCAGTCACCACTCAAGAGCGAACAAGGACACGGAAACAGACGCAACACACAAGCCAAGAATGAAGTGTTGCACAAGAGCGCTATACAAAGTCGCCAGCCAACAAGGACACGAAGGAGAGACGCAACACAGAGTCAAGTGGAGGCGGATAAATTATGCACCGGACACGGGTTAGCCGGGTGTCGCTCCAGTGTTGTTCAGGTGTTATTCACGTATTATTCAGGCGGCCTCGGCATTGCTGACTCCTGCGTGGGTGTGCGAGTATGTGTGCGTGAGTGCCGCGGCGCCAGACAACCCTGACACAGTAGAAGGAGATGTAGGCGGGAATGGCGGAGAGAAGATATTGCAGGGTGGCAGAGTGACAGCTGGAAGACAAGAAAGATCGGGCAACAAAGAGACAGACAGGGGCATTGAGGATAAAGTGAAAAACATGGAAACAGAGAGAACAGAGCATAAGGGTGTCAGGTGAGGGAGAAAATGGTATAAGACGAGAAATTCGACAGGGCAGGGAGACAGAGAGGACGTGAAAGGAGGGTGGCAGTAAGACAGAGGTTATGGATAAGAGCAGGAGACGGTGAGGACAGGGCAGGCAGGACGGAGGGGAACCAAGCAAGGGAGGAGGAAGGACAGGGACAGGAGGAGGAGCGGTAAGTGGCCGCCGCCCGCCCTGAGCTCTAATCCTGATGATCATTACAGGCTCGGGATCGATCCGCGGGAAGTAACCAAATTACCCGGCAATTACCCCGCGTCGACGAGAGGCGATCGAAAACCACAGAGGCCCGGCGGCTCCCGCGGGGCGTCGAGGTTACTGAGGGCGACTCCGATGGGCGCCACGACCCGCCGCCTCGGCACTCCCGTCGGCGGCGTGAGGGTCCCGCGTTGTGTTATTGTGACGATATTAGTGTTTCCAAGGCATGTTAAGGACTCTCCAAGGTTCTAGAACATGCAGAGGTGTCCATTGCTATTAGGTTTTTATTAGCGATACTGTCAAAGAGAGATTTATAGGGGTTCGCGTAGTGTTATGGCAACGTTTAAAAGTGTTCCTCAACCACCGAATTGATACATAAGGTTGTAGTTAACGTTAAGAAGTCCAGTGTATCTGATAGTGAACGTGACTGTTAGCGGAAGGAGTCTAAAGCGAGCAGACAACATGTAGTCTGCCGCCATCCTGTGAGTGTCCAGCGGTGGGTGCCTCGGCCGCCCATCCCGCCGTCATGTTTCCCCGTCTGTCCGCGTGAGTGAGGCCCCGCCGCTGACCCAGTGAGGCGTGATGCGGTTTCCCTCAAGGCGGTAATGGGCGCTGCCTCCGACTGGTGTTGTGTCTGAGGACTATGCGTCGATTGTTCCGTATAAAAAATGTGGAGGCCGAACCAATGTTGTCTTCGCCATAAATATATTGACGAGCCGATTGATCAAACTTCTGACACGACACGAGAGTGAATTACGATGTTACGAGCGTGGGAGGAAGGGAGGGAGCGAGGAACGGAGGGCGAAGGGAAGGGTACTCACCTAGATTGTCCTGGGGAGGAGGGAAGAGGAGGGAAGTCATGGCCGGGTGTCTCCCTCCCTGTCAGTGATGTTGTGGTGTTGTCAGTGGTGGTGGTGGTGGTGCTGCGGCCCGGGAAGTGTTACTGTCACTGGCACTGTCTTGGCACTAACACCCACTATCCTAGTCAAGGTTTGCCGCGGCACTGCACGAGTCGGTGCGTCGCGGGTGTCGGCGGGGCAGTTCCTGGCGGGGCAGGGCCAGCGGGAGGCGGGGCGAAGGCTACACAGGACACGGAAGGACAGTCGCCGCGTCCTCCCAGGTCCCGGCCGCGAATGAATCTCGGCAGAAGAAACGTCTTACGCTCATCTCCGGCGCGTCGCAGGGGCGGAGCGGGCGGCACGGGGCGGAGCCTGGCCCGCCGCCGCCGGCCAATGGCGCTCCGCGACACATCTCCACCCGAGCCGCCGCTATCGCTTCACCAGCATGTAAAACCACCGCTATATTGAAGTTTATTCCTAATGGAAAGGGACGGAAATCACGTACTTGGGTGTTCATAACCAGGTCGGCATTTGAGGCGAGGGAGGAACGAGATCTCGGGCCTCGAAGCGGCCGTCCTCGCCCTGTGTCGTTGCTTCCGCCCCCCCCCCCCACCCCCAGCCTGCCACACTCCCCCCCTCGCAAGACAATTTGATCTACAGTGCCCTGGACGGCGCGGGAGTAATGCGTCTCCCTGCCGTCCTTAGTGGCCTCGTTACGTACACCGGCGGGCGGGCTGGGCGGCGGGCGGCGGGCCTCTCACGCCCCATTAGCCGCCCGCTGGAGTGGCCGCGCGGGCACGCTCCACCCGGAATCACTTCATATTTCTGACGAGGCTGACAACGCCGCTCTGCCGCCGCCACCACCACCACCGCCGTCGCTTGGTTCCTCCACACCACAAGGCAAGGGCGCCCTGCAGCCTGCGTGGAGGGCCGCAGGCTGCCTCTCGCCGCCGTTCCCAGACCTTTGGAGGATAAAGAGTTCGGGCACAATACCGCTGTTTTATGTCCTCGCGGAGTCCATTACCTTAAGTGATCAATAGAGGAGCGCGTCCGGCCTCAAGACTCTTCTTGTTGACACAGCGACGCCCCCCCCTGCCCCCCTCTGCCGCCCCTCGCCCCCCACCCTCGTAAACCTTCAGACTTAATGGAAATTTTTTGAATAATTATTTACAATGTGGCGTTTCTCTCCGGCATTCTCACCATCGACAATCAATGGACAGTACTGCCGCCACCACCGCCACCGCCACTACTGCCGAACTGACGCACCTTCCTTACCCTCCTACTCTTTCTCTCTGTTCCTCTCTCTGTCTCCCTCTTCGTTGTCCTCCACCACCACCGCTACCACCACCACCGAACTGACGCACCTCCCTTCCTACTCTTTCCCTCTCTCCCTTTCTTTCTTTCTCTCCTTCCTCCTCGTCCTCCACCTTCCAATAAATCGCCTCGGAGTCAGATTCCCTCCCTCGCCCGCCCCTCGCCGCTCCTGAGCAGAAAGTGGCGTGCGCCCTGACGCTCCCCGAGGCACAGACGAAAGTAACACCGCGATTGCTACTCCCTCAGATACCAGAAGCTCCTCGGCCTCACCTGCAGCGCCTATTAGTGCCTCCAGGTGTTCAGGGGGCAGGTGGCGATAGGTGGTGATTGGTGCGTCTCGCTTGGTTAACTAGTGTGTCGTTTTACGGCCTCGAGTGTTGCTTTTGGTACTTCAACATTGATTTTATCTGTTCACCGCGACGCCGTTACCCGTTGTTCTGTTTGGTGGCTCCGTTTGTCCCGTCTTTGTCTTGTTTCTCACTCACGTAGCAATGTTTCTTTCTTTAATCCCCTTCCCTCCTCCTCCTCCTCCTCCTCTCTCTCCCTCTCCCACTCCCTCTCCCTCCCTCCCTCTCTTTCAGCCGGACAACAGTTGGTTCCCATCGATCATAAATACACACACACACACACACACACACACACACACACACACACACACACACACACACACACACAGTCACGGCCAACAACCCTTCCCTTCCCTTTCTCCCTTCCTCTCCCCTCTCCCTCAAGATCAACTACTCCTCCTCCTCCTCCTCCTCCTCCTCAGCATAACAAAGATTAGACACAAAGCCAGCCATAGTATCATGTCTTAGAGAGGTAGCAAGTGTCTTATGTCTACAGAAGGTTACTGAGAGGAGTCAATGCATATATAGTTATCAAATATAGTAATGACATTCGTATATTCATAATCGTAGAAAATATGTCAAAAAATAATGAGGGAAAAAGAAAAGAGCGGTGAGGAAAGTTAATATGTAATCGGAAAACCTCTAACATATATCCTCTTTTTTTTTTTTTGTAGTGTGCTAAATATAAGGTTCAAGGCTGTATAGAATTTTAGCAATAAAAGAATAATATAACTGAAAAAAAAAAAACAGAAAATTGATCTTGCACTTTCTTTTCCTTATTCAGTACGTCAAGTTTAAGGGCGAAGATTTTAAGAGTGAAAAAGAAAGAGAAGAAAAGAAAAACAGTTCACCAATTCGTTTATTATTTTCTCTTTATTTATCCTTGGCGTCAAGTTTAAGGGGGAAAATTTTAGGAGAGGAAAAGGTAGAGAATAATAGGAAAATAGTTTACCTTAATGTTTTTTTTATACTTTTTTATACTTTTATACTTTTTTATACTTTTTTATACTTTTTTTATACTTTTTATACTCGGCGTTGGATCCTTTTTATACTCGGCGTTGGATACTTTTTATATTCGGCGTTGGATACTTTTTATACTCGGCGTTGGATACTTTTTATACTCGGCGTTGGATACTTTTTATATTCGGCGTTGGATACTTTTTATACTCGGCGTTGGATACTTTTTATACTCGGCGTTGGATACTTTTTATATTCGGCGTTGGATCCTCTGCTCAGGTGTTTCAGGTGATTAATAGGTGAATCCGATGTCTCTATTAGCTGCGTCTTTTCTTCGGGTTAATTGATTCTCCCTTAGCATTAATCATTGTCAACACACACACACACACACACACACACACACACACACACACGACCTCCGAAAAGTGACCTCACACTTCCCTCGGACACACCCATTAACACGCCTCCCCCACCTTTGATGACCTCCCTTCCTTCCTCCCTCTCTCCCTCCCTCCGTGCTCCCCTCCCTCCTCTCCCTCTTTCCCCCTCACCCTCTCTTGCCTCACCCTCCCTCTCTTTCCCCTCTCTCTCCATTCACTCTTTCCTACACCTCACTCCCCTCTCCCCTCTTCCTTCCTTCCCTCCTACCATCACAGTTGTCTCCCCTTACTCTCTCCCCTCACCTCTCCCTTTCTGATTCTCCATTTTCTCTCTCTCTTCTCCTTCCTCTCCTCCTTTCCCCTGTTTTCATCTCTTATCCTTCCCCTCACTTTCCCTCAATTCTTCTTTTCATTCCTCCTTCCTTTCCTTCCTTCTCTTCTGTTTCCTCTTCTATCCTCTTCCTCTTCCTCTTCCCTCTGCGTTTCCCCATCCTTCGCCTTCCCTCCCTTTATCTTTCCCTTCCCTTCTCTTCCCTTCCTTTCACTTCCTTTCCCTTCCCTTTCATTTCCCATCCCTTTCCCTTCCCTTCCCTTCCCTTCCCATCCCTTCCCTTCTCTTTCCCTTCCCTCACCTTCCCTCCCCTTCCCTTCCATTCCTTTCCCTTTCCTTCCCTTCCCTTCCCTTCTCTTCTCTTTCCCTTCCCTTTTAGGTTTGTGGGGAGTGTGACATTTACATTAGAGAGAAACGAGGGTCTGACTGACTTTGGTGATTTGAAAGCGAGAGGGAAGAGAAGAGAGAGGGAGAGGAAGCGGAAGGAAAGTAAAAGGGAAGAGGCGTATGAGTTCAGAGGGGAACGTAAAGAGGAGAAAAAAAGGGAGAGAGAGAAGGGTAAAGAGGCATAGCAAAGAGGGCAGAGGGAGTTTAACGCGTTTTTAGGGTGAAGGGAAGAGGAAAATCGGATCCAAATAAATGTGGAAATGTAAAGATTCGTCCCCGATGTAGAGAATGGGAAGGAAAACGTGTGGGAGGGGCGATGGATGGACGTGGAATGATGAAGATTATAAGTGTGGGGGGGAGGGGGGGATAGGGGAGGGGGATGTGTGTATGTGTGTGTGTGTGTGTGTGTGTGTGTGTGTGTGTGTGTGTTAAAACCAGTTAGAGGGAAAAAAATACATCGTCAGGTAACTCCAGTTCATATTACATCCATTTTTCGAACACACACACACACACACACACACACACACACACACACACACACACACACGCCATTAATCATTCCTCCTCATTTGACGTTCTCCTCCTGACGGCGAAGAAGCCTGACAAAGGAGGCAACAGTCTTCTCCATTACCACCTCTCACCTTCCCTCCCTCCCTCCCTCCCTCTCTTTCTCTCTCTCCCTCTCTCCTTCTCTCTCTCTCTCTCTCCCCCTCTGTACTTCTCACCCGCCTCCCCCTCCCCTCTCCCTCCCTCACTATAGACTTTCCCTCACTCACTCTCTCATTCTCTCCCTTCTCTCTCTCTTTCTCCCTTCTCTCTCTCTTTCTCCCTCTCTCTCTCTCTCTCTCTCTCTCTCTCTCTCTCTCTCTCTCTCTCTCTCTCTCTCTCTCTCTCTCTCTCTCTCTCTCTCTCTCTCTCTCTCTCTCTCTCTCTCTCTCTCTCTCTCTCTCTCTCTCTACTGAAACAGAGAGAGAGAGAGAGAGAGAGAGAGAGAGAGAGAGAGAGAGAGAGAGAGAGAGAGAGAGAGAGAGAGAGAGAGAGGTGACACAGAACCCGCAGTTTACAGTGTGACAAATTGTGACACGTGCTCGGGCAAGGGTGACCTCACGTGACCTTGACAGATCGCCTGTTACCCTGATGGTGACCCCGACGACCTCAGGCGAAAAGGAAACACGGGAACTTGAGGTCACAAAGAGAGCTGATGAGACAGGGCGAGGGGGAAGAGAAAGGGAAGAGGAGAAAGAAAATAGAGAGGAAGGAGCCGAGGAGGACTATAGTAAACAAAATGCAAACAGTAGTAGTAGTCGTAGTAGTAGTAGTAGTAGTAGTAGTAGTAGTAGTAGTAGTAGTAGTAGTAGTAGTAGTAGTAATCATTGCAGCAGGTAATTGAGGTTGCATTTAACTCCCTATCTTTTTCCCTCTTGTCTACTTGCCTGCTTTCGTCTATCTACTTACGTGCTTGCTCACCTGTCTACCTTTCTACCTTTTTATCTATTCACCTGTCTACCTCCTTACTTGTTCACCTTTCTGCTTACCTGCCTGCCTGCCTGCCTGCTTGCCTGCCTCTCCAAAAGCACACACGCTCCTCAGCCCCGAGACCTTCCCTGCTCGCGACTCACACTTCCCAAAATTATATTCAAGTTTATGCTTTCCTTTAGCGGCGATGTGCGGCGGCGCGTGACCTGAGGACCGCTGGCTGGCTGGCTGCGGCGGTGACTGACTGACTGACTGACTGACTGAAGGAAGGAAAAAAGGAAGGAATGGCTAACTGAATGACTCTCTAACTGAATCAATTAATGACTAAAGGACCTACTATAGCTGGTTTGGTGGCTTACTGAATGGTTGACTGACTGGTTGAGTGACTAACCGACTATTGAATTGCCGGCTAGATATGGTACTGGCTAACTGGTGGATGACTGAATGACTGGCTGACTGACCGATTGACTTACTGACTGACTGACTAATTGAATGGCTGACTGACTGAGTATATGAATGACTGCATGACTATCTAAAGAACTGACTGGCTAGTTGAGTGGTTGACTGACTGGTTAACTGACGGATGAAATGACTGACTGACTAACTGAGTGGTTGAACGACTGACTGATTGAGTGATGAACAGATTGACCAAAATAACTGTACGAGTCTAACTGCTTCAACGCCTGATCACCTGACTGACTGACTGATTAATTACTGCCTGGTAACTTGAGTGACTGATTGAGGATACCTGACTGAATAGCTGACTGACTTTCAATATAACGAACCAATTGACTGACTTACTGAATGAACACCTGACTGACTGATGGACTAACAAGGCGAATCGATGACTGGATGACTCTGGCAACGTTTGATCGATGGACTGACTGACTGGATGACTGATTGGAGAAGGTACCGGTTGTTTTAGGGACCAATGCGCTGACTGATGACTTTTCTGGTTGACTGGTTGACTCGTTTATGTGGTGATTTGTAAACCAGTGATGATATTTTTGGTTGTTGTAGTTACTGATTGACTGGGACGGTTTCTGGTTGACTGACTCACTGGATGGTTTCTGGCTACCAAAGTGACTTATGAGGTGGATTTTTTTAGCTGCACGAAAACGGGTATTATGAGAAATGACTGAATTTGTTTTTTATTCATTATTTCTTTACTCTCTCTCTCTCTCTCTCTCTCTCTCTCTCTCTCTCTCTCTCTCTCTCTCTCTCTCTCTCTCTCTCTCTCTCTCTCTCTCTCTCTCTCTCTCTCTCTCTCTCTCTCTCTCTCTCTCTCTCTCTCTCTCTCTCGGCTTTGACCTCAAACTTACCGTCTTTTTAAGTTTACCCCCAAAAATAATAGTTCTCCTTCATTCTTTTTCTCCCTTCCTTACCTTCCCCCTCTTCTCTCTCCCTCTCCACATCTCTCCCTCTCTCTCCCCCCTCTCAATACCCTCTCTGTACCACTCCTTCCCTCTCCCCTTATTTATCCCTCCATCCCCTTCACCTTCTCTCTACCTCTCCCTTCCTCTCCCCTCTCCCCCTCTTCTTGCTCTCTCTCCTCCTCCCCTTATATACCTCTTCCTCCCTCTCTCCCCACTCCCCCTCTTCTTGCTCTCTCTTCTCCTCCCCTTGTATACCTCTTCCTCCCCATCCTCCCTATCCCCCTCTCCCCCTCTACATCGAGACCTCTCCTTCAGCATAAAAACGAGGAGCGGGCCAAGATGGGGTGCCTCCTCCTCCTCTCCGCCTCTCACTTTATGCCCCGCTCTGAATGGCGGTTCGCGGACGAGCTTCCGGTGCAAAGGATCCCTAGATTTGGTTTCACGCTCCGGTTCCTACCTTTGGACGGCGACTACATCATTAAAACAGCCTGTGGGGGGGGCGGGGAAAGGTGTGAGGGGGAGGTCGGGGAAGATGTGTGGGTGTGTAATGGGGAGTGAGTGTACGCGTGTGTGGGTCGGGTACGTGTGTGTGTGTGTGTGTGTGTGTGTGTGTGTGTGTGTGTGTGTGTGTGTGTGTGTGTGTGTGTAGAGGGGACTAGTAAATGTGCGTTGCAAAGAAGGATATCGAGGGAAAGGAAAGTTAAGAGAGAGAGAGAGAGAGAGAGAGAGAGAGAGAGAGAGAGAGAGAGAGAGAGAGAGAGAGAGAGAGAGAGAGATACCCCCTCTAGTAAATCCCTCCCTACCCATGCCCCCTCCAACCTAACTCCCATATTCCTTTTTACTTCCTTCATCCATGCCAGTCTTCCTCCTCCTCCTCCTCCTCCTCCTCCTTCTCCACCTCCTCCTCCTTCTCCACCTCCTCCTACTTGCTCTGGACTGGAAAATGATCACTCGACTTTCATTCTATTTTCTTCCTTTTTATACTATTCCACGAGTCTGTACTTTGCTAAGACTCGCATTAAATGGTTGACAAAGACTTCCTGGACCGGGGACTCCATATTTTTAGGGACCACGAAGGCAAGATGACGGGAAAGGTTATAGATTTGTCAGTTAGCAAGATATATTATTTTTAGGATTTATGGGGGTGAAAGAAAAGAAAAGGTTATAGATCTATCATTTGGCGATCATTAAAATCTATAGAACTGAAGGAACATAAAAGTTTTAGATACATCAATAGGAGTAAGAGAGTTTTTTTTTCAATCTTTTTCTACCAGATGTTGGATTTAAAGTTTGTAGATTGTGAAGAAATATAAATTGTAGTTTGCAGAATTGTGAATTGTAGATTGGTAAGAGAGACCGTAAGTATATCAGTTAACAAGACAAGCTAACCTAAACAAAAAAAAGCTTAAAACTGACTGCCATCTTTTTCCTGAGGTTACATTTTCATTCATCATATAAACGGGTATACAAGCCTAAAATAGATTGAAGGATGTAAATTTCAGGTAAAGCGATTTGAAAGATGACATATTTATTGAGGCGGTAATAAAAGCAGCGTTTGAGGGCGAACTGATCTAAAACCAGGAAGGACTGATATTAAAGAAGTGTCTGTGAAGCGATAACTTGAGTGTGTATTTGGAAGAGATGGAAGGAGGAGAAGGAGGCGGAGGAGATGACGAGAAAGAGGAGGAGGAGGAGGAGGAGGACGAGTTAGAGGAGGTGGAGGAGGAAAAAGAGGACGAGAAAGAGGAGGAGGAGGAGGAGGAGGACGAGTTAGAGGAGGTGGAGGAGGAAAAAGAGAACGAGAAAGAGGAGGAGGAGGAGGAGGAGGACGAGTAAGAGGAGGTGGAGGAGGAAGAAGAGGACGAGAAAGAGGAGGAGGAGGACGAGTAAGAGGAGATGGAGGAGGAAGAAGAGGACGAGAAAGAGGAGGAGGAGGACGAGTTAGAGGAGGTGGAGGAGGAAAAAGAGGACGAGAAAGAGGAGGAGGAGGACGAGTTAGAGGAGGTGGAGGAGGAAAAAGAGGACGAGAAAGAGGAGGAGGAGGAGGACGAGTTAGAGGAGGTGGAGGAGGAAGAAGAGGACGAGAAAGAGGAGGAGGAGGAGGAGTAGGACGAGTAAGAGGAGATGGAGGAGGAAGAAGAGGACGAGAAAGAGGAGGAGGAGGACGAGTAAGAGGAGATGGAGGAGGAAGAGGAGGACGAGACAGAGGAGGAGGAGGAGGAGGACGAGTAAGAGGAGGTGGAGGAGGAAGAAGAGGACGAGAAAGAGGAGGAGGAGGACGAGTAAGAGGAGGTGGAGGAGGAAGAAGAGGACGAGAAAGAGGAGGAGGAGGAGTAGGACGAGTAAGAGGAGATGGAGGAGGAAGAAGAGGACGAGAAAGAGGAGGAGGAGGAGGAGGACGAGTAAGAGGAGGTGGAGGAGGAAAAAAGAGGACGAGAAAGAGGAGGAGGAGGAGTAGGACGAGTAAGAGGAGGTGGAGGAGGAAGAAGAGGACGGGAAAGAGGAAGAGGAGGAGGAGGACGAGTAAGAGGAGATGGAGGAGGAAGAAGAGGACGGGAAAGAGGAGGAGGAGGAGGAGGAGGAGGAGCTGTATAATAGGGCATCTCCCCAACGCTTGAGATATGAGGGTGACGATGCCTGAGGAAATGTGAGGATAGGAACACCCTTACAGCCCCTCCTGCACCCCCTTCACCCCCTTCACCCTCCCTCGCCACACCCTCATTTCTCTTTTCCCCTTTCCTCCTTCACCCTTCTCCTCACTACCCCCTCACCCTCATATGTTTTCCCCTCCCCCTTCCGCTCACCCTCCCCTGTCTCTTTTACATAAACACATTTCCCTTTCACCCTAACCTCCTGCACTCCTCATTACCTCCCTCACCCTTCCCCTCATTACCCCCTCACCCTTATGCTCACCCTACTATATACTCCCTCATCTGTCCTTCTTTATGCTACTCACCTCCTCTTTCTCCCTGACCTCATTCACCCTTACTCCTGTTTCTCCTTCCATGCCTCTCCCCCCGTTCCATTCCTTTCTCCTTTTCCTCCCCTTTCTTTCATCCCCACTGCTCTCCCCTCACCTTCCCCTTTTGCTCTTCCAACCCTTCCTTCCTTCCTTCCTTCCTATCCCCCTTTTCTTCTCCCTTATTCCCACAGACTTCTTTCATCCCCTTATCATTCACCCATCACCCCCATCCTCATCTATGCTGTCTCCTGTCATCCCACCGACTCATCCCTCCTCTTAACCCTATCCACTCACCGTCCCTCACCATCACCCCCTACCTTATTCTTCCCCACCCCACACACAACCTCAGTACTCCTTGTCATTCCATTAAAACTTCCCTCACTTTACGTATCCTTCCCCCTCCCTCATCCTACTCCCCTCTCTCCCTCCCTCATACTTCTCTCCACATCTCAGTACTGCTCCTTGTCATTCTACCAACCCATCCCTCCCTGACCCTTCCCTCCCCCTACCCCCCCCCCGCCTCACTACTGCAGAGTCCCCCTTTACAGATCACCTGGCTCGCCGCGCCCAGGTACACAGCTCACCCACACACCTGGAAAACTTGTTCGTAATGACTCCAAAATATTCGCCGTGGATCTATGTTTTTATTTTTATTTTATTTTACTTTTTAATTTGAATGGGATTTCCTTGTTTTGATTTATACGTGCGTTTTGCGTAGACTTTCTTGCCTTTTTTTTTCTCTCTGTTATTCCTTTTTTCATTTCTGCTTATTTCCTGTGTTTTCTTTCTTTGTTCTTTTTCTCTTCCTATTTTTTTCTTTGTTTCATTTGCGGGTTTTTTTCTTTCTGTGATTATTTTGTGTTTTTTTGTTTTCTTTTTTTTTTTTTGCTATTTTTTTTGTCTTGTTTAGATTTTTCTGTATTCAGTTTTTTTTCTGTATTTCTTTTCCTTTTTTAATATCATGTATCGTGGCATAGAAATTCATGTGAGAGAGAGAGAGAGTATGAGTATTCCCGGAACACTTTGAGGCCAGTAGGAGTCGACGGGCGCAGGATATATATTTCTACCTTGGCTTTGCATGTCTGTCAATGGAAACGTGTAGAAAGGTGTAGTGATGCGTGTGTGCGTGTGTGTGTGTGTGTGTGTGTGTGTGTGTGTGTGTGTGTGCGTGGGAATGGGAGGGGGAAAGGGAGGGGGTGATATGGACTCCTCACCAATATCGTAACACACACACACACACACACACACACACACACACGATGCGGTAGGAAAGGGATGTTAAGGGAAGGAAACAAACATGGAAACAATGGCAGCGCCCAGCCTATTATATTGGCATATTACGAGACACTTTTTTGATGATTAATCTGCTCGACAGCCTGGGACTGGGGGCAGATGAAGAAGCACTGACATTGAGGAAGATGAAAGGAATGGGAAGGAAAGGGAAGGAAAAGGAAGGAAAGGAAAGGAAACGAAAGGAAAAGAAAGGAAAAGAAAGGAAAAGAAGGAAGGGAAGGAAAGAGAAGGGAAGAGAAGGAAAGCTAAAAGAAGGAAACGAAAGGGATAGTAAGGTAGGGAAAGGATAGAACGGAAAGGAAAGGAAGGATATGGAAGGAAAAAAAGAAGAGGAAACGAAAGAAAGGAATGCAATATAAAGGAAAGGAAAGAGAACGAATGAGAAGAGACGGAAAGAGAGGCGAAGTGAAGGGAAGGTGAAGCAAAGGGAAGGAAGGAAATAAAAGGGAAAGAAAGAAAAAGAAAGGGAAGGATGGAAAGAAAAGAGGAGAGTAGGAAGGAAATGGAAGGGATGAGAAACGAAGCGAAGAGAAGGGAAGGAAACAGAAGAGAAGGGAAGGCTGGAAACGAAAGGGAAGGGAAGCAAAGAGAAAGAAGAACCAAGGAAAGACAAGCGAAGGGAAGGAAAGGGAAGGGAAGGGAAGAGAAAATAGGGAAAGGGAAGAGTGAGTAAGGAAAGGGAAGAGTAAGGATTGGAAAGGAATGGATAAGAAGGGAGAGAAAGGGAAAGGAAAGGAAAGGGCAAGGAAGGGAAGGGAAGGGAAGAGTAGGGAGGGGAAAGGAACAGATTGGAAAGGAGAGAAAGGGAAAGAAAAGGAAAGGAAAGGGCAGGAAAGGGAAGGGAAGGGAAAGGAATGGAAGGGAAGGGAAAGGAAAGGAAGGAAAGGGAAAGGAAAGGAACAGAGGGATGGGAAGACCAGGAAAGGAAAGGGAAGGGAAGGGAAAGGGAGGGAAGGGAAGGGAAGGGAAGGGATAGGAAGGGAAAGAAAAGGAAAGGAAAAGGAAGAAAAGGGAAGGGAAAGGAATGGAAGGGAGGGGAAGGGACAGGAAGGGAAAGGAGGGGATGGGAAGGGAAAGGAAAGGAATGGAAGGGAGGGGAAGGGACAGGAAGGGAAAGGAGGGGATGGGAAGGGCAGAAAAGTAAAGGGAAGGGAAGGGAAAGGAATGGAAGGGAGGGGAAGGGACAGGAAGGGAAAGGAGGGGATGGGAAGGGCAGAAAAGTAAAGGGAAGGGAAGGGAAAGGAAGGGAGGGGACGGGACAGGAAGGGAAGGGAGCGCGAAGTCAAGTTTTTCGTCGTCCCAACTTCAAGAATTTCCCGCGGGAGGACAAACTATGCAGGTGGCGGAGGCGAGGCGTAAAAATTCATTTCCCGAAGTAGTCCGTAAGTGAGTTAGCAGCGCCGTATGCAAATGGGCAAAGTTCCATGATAGTGTGTGATTTTGTTATCTGACGTGTGTGTGTGTGTGTGTGTGTGTGTGTGTGTGTGTGTGTGTGTGTGTGTGTTTGGATCGATGCGTGTGTCAAGTGTGTGTGTTGGGTGGGAGGGAAGGGAGGGGGTGAGGGACGTGTGTTGTGCTGTCTGAGGTTGTGGGGGGGGGGGGGATGAGGGAAGCGGGGAGAGGAAGTGTCTGTATGTAAGTGGAAGGGGGTGGGGATGGTGGTGTTATGTGTTGGGGTGAGGGGGAAAGAGGGAGGAGAAAGGGGGGAAGGGGGTGAAAGAGGAGATTGTCTGTTATATTTCATGTTTTTATTTTTTTGTTTCTATTTATTTACTCTTCCTTATTTATTTTTTCTTCATTTTTCTCTTTTCCACTTGACAAAACTTCCCATCCTCTCCCCATCTTCCACCTTTTCCCTTCCTTTTTTCCCTTTTCTTCCCCTTCCTTTCCACAACTATACTCCCGTTCCCCTACACACACACACACACACACACACACACATAAATGACAATACCCCTTACGGCTCTTTTCCCCCTTTCCTTTCACCACGTCCCCCACCACCCCCTCCCTCCTTCCCCTCTTCCCCCCCCCCCATGAATATTTGAGGAATGTTTTGTCAAGTTACTCTTCCAGGTGTTTGCATAAGCATGGCGTCCCGGAAGGTATGTGTATCTGGCATTACCTGTCCCCTCACCTCTCCCCTTCTACCTGTTCCCTTTACCTGTTCCCTCATAAATGTTGTAGCGCCGCCTCTTCGTCCTGCGCCTTCTCCTCCTCCTTCTCCTCCTCTTTCTCGAACCCTCAGATTTTTTTTTCTATAGGGTCAAAGGAGAGGAAGAGTGTGGCCCCAGGCAGGTGAGGTCAGGTAAGGTGTGTTTGGCAGCGGGGAAACACACAGACGTTATAGTTTTACGCTAATACGAAGGTAGGAGGTGGATGAAAGGTGTGCAGGTTGAGGTGGAGAAGCATGAAGTGGAAGACTAGATGGTGAAAGCGAAGTGAAAATTAATTAGGAGTTGGTGGAGAATACTCGTACATTGAAGGAAGTAACATTGAAGCAAGAGGCAAATTTGAGAAGGTAGAGAAAGGGATGCATGGAGAGAAGGAGGAGGTGAACGAAAGCTAAAAGAAAAAAAAAAAAAAGAATATGAGAAAGAGAAGTATATAAGAGGTGGAGGAGGAGGAGGAAAAGGAGACGAAAGATAAGTAAGAACATTATATTGATAAGAAAATAGAGGAGATGGAAGAAGGAATAACAATCAGTAGAATCAAGTAGTGAAATCGTGTATAGTAAAATCAGGCAGAATTAATTAGTAGACCAGGTAGGTGAGGTGAAAGATAAGAAAGCACTAGATTGAGCAGGTAGTGGAGGAGGAGGAAGAAGAAGGAGCGATGAGAAGGTGAGGGAGGGAAAGCAGAAGCAGAAAGAGTAGAAAGAGAAGGAAGAGTAGGAGGAGGAGGGGCAAGGCGGTGGTGGCAGTAGGTTCTCGGTGGGTTCTTTCGCTGGTCAAACACCCCGGGCTGATATATAACGTGAATCCCCCAATTACTGTGTCCTGGGCAAACAGCTGATGCCGCCCCTTAGCCCATTAGTCACGCCGAGGCAAACACCGGCAAGACTCACTCCCTTGCACTCCCTTTTTTTTAAGTCACTCCCAAGACTTGCCTTCGCCTTCCCTCATGTGGTTTGCTCCTTTTCTTTTCCCCTCTCTTCGAAGATTGGTTTATCTCTCCTACTAATTGTTTTTTTTATCGTTTTCAATTCTCTTCTTTGTGCGTTTTCATCTTACGTAATTTCATTTTCTCCTTTTCTTTTCCTCTTTCATTGTAGACTGGTTTATCTTTCATGCTAATTGTGTTTCTTTGTCATATTTTGCTCTCTTCTTCGTTCATTTTCATCTTCCTTTTTTTTCATTTTCGCCTCTTCTTTTCCCCTTTCTTCGTACACTGGTTTATATTTCCTAGTAATAGTTTTAATTATCTTCAGTTTGCCTTTTCACTCATCTTCATTTTTACCTCATTTCCTTTCCTTCATTTCCTTGGCTTAATTGATCACCTTCTTTACCTGTTTTGATTCACCTTTCCTGCTAATTGTTCTCATACACCTTCGGTTTTCTCCTTCATTCGCCTTTATTTATTTTAACTAACTTTCTTTTATTTATTTCTCCGACTTCATATTTTTCTTTACCTGTTTTCCCAAGGCGTCTTCTCCTCCTTCTCCTTCTCCTTCACCTCATTCTCCTCCTCCTCCTCCTCCTCCTCCTCCTTTTCCTCCTCCTCCTCCTCCACCTTCACTTCTGTTTTCATTTTAAATTTACACCTTCCTCCAGTATTCCTTCTACCTTGACCTCCTCTTGCTTTTCCTCCTTCTCCTCGTCTTCCTCCTCCTCCTCCTCCTCCTCCTCCTCCTTGACCTTCTTCCTCCTTTCCCCTCCACCGCTACACTATTCTTTTTTAATAATTCAGGAAGGAAAAGAAAAAAAAGAAACAAGAAAAATCATACTATTACACACTCACTCTTAATTCTCTTTTCCTATAATTTTGGCCTCTTCCTCCTCCTCCTCCTCCTCTTCCTCGTCTTCTTCCTCCTTCTCCTCCTCCTCCTCTTCCTCCTTCCCATCCTCAACCTTATCATCTTCTCTTTTTTTACTTCCTTTCCTACAATTTTATCATCTTCTATTTTTTTTTTACCTCCACCTCTCCTTTCCCTCCTCCTTCTCCTCCTCCTCCTCCTCCTCCTCCTCATCATCATCATCATCCTTCTCTTCCTCATTCTCACCTTTATCATCCTCCTTTTTTTATATGTCTTTTCCTTCAGTTATATCCTCCTCCTATTCCTTCACCTTCACAACCAATACAAATAAATCCTCTTCCTTCTCTTCCATCTCCTCCTCCTTCTCTTCCTTTTCCTCTTCCTCATCTTATTCCTTTTCCATCCTCAACCTAATAATTTTTTCTTTTTATATTATTTTCTGCATTTTTTTTCATCACCCTCCTTTTCCCTCACCGTTACTGCCACCACCACCTCCTCCTCCTCCTCCTCCTCCTCCCTCCTCCCTGCACTCAACTCATCACAACAACTAGTGATAAAATTACCCCGGTCGGGCGGGCGCCGCGCACTCCTGTATTTACCAAGCCTGCAGCACGTGGCCAACGCCGCTACGCACTGCAGGGCTCCCTTCCTCCCTCCCCTCTTCTCTTCTTTCGTTCCCTTCTCCTCCCTCTCTTTCTTCCTTTATTTCCTTCCTTCATTCTCTTCTTTTCCTTTCATTTTGTTTCATTTCATTCCTTCCTTTTTTTCTTCTTTCGCTTCTTCATGTTTTAATTTATTCTGTTTTTTTTTTCTTCCCTCTTCCTTCGTTCCTTTCTCTTCCCTCTCTTTCTTCTTTTATTCCCTTCCTTCATTCTCTTTCTTTCCTGTCATTGTATTTCATTTCATTTCATTCCTTCCTTTCTTCCTTCGTTTCTTCATGTTTTTATTTATTCTCTGGTCTCTTTTTTATTTTTCTTCTTATAGTTTTCTTCTTCCCTCCATACTTTTTCCTTTCTTCCTTCCTTTCCTTCGCTTTCTTTCCTTTCTTTCCTTCCCTCCTCCTTCATCTCCGTTTCTTTTCACATCGCATCCCAATTTTTTTTTTTTTACGTTATCGCTTCTTCTTCCCTCCCTTCACTCCTTTTCTTTCCCTTTTCCCTTCTCTCTTCGTTTCTGCTCATCCACTATTCCTAGTTATTTTCATTCCTTTTCTCTACTTCTTTCCTTCCCTCCGTATTCCTTCCTATTGTTCGTTTCCTTCTGTTTTGCCTCCTATCCCTTTGTCTCTGATTTTTCATTCATAATTGTTTTTCTTTGTTATTTTGTTCTTCTTTCTGCTGTTCCTCTTTTTATTCTTTTTCTTTATTCTCTTCCTTCTTTATTTCTATTACTTTCTCCATTATTTTTCGCTGATATCTTTTCCTTCCCTTCCGCTTCCTTATTTGCTTCCTTTCTTTACCGTCTTTCTTTTCCTTGTTTATTATCTTGTTTAGTATCACATCCTCTTATTTTTGTTTTCTTCTTCCATCATTTTCTTTTTCATTCTCTTCTCCTCCTCTTTCTCTTCTACCTTCGTCCCTTTCTCTCCCTCATAACTAAATCTTCTTACCCTCGTCTTCGTATAATCTCCAGTTTCTTCTCTCTCTTCATCTCTCTCCCTCTCCTTCCCTCTTATTAATTTTCCTCCCCATCTTCGTTTTCTCATAATTTCCACTTTCTTTTCTTCATCCCTCCTCTTCCTCTCTCTTATTAATTTTCCTCCCCATCTTCGTTTTCTCATAATTTCCACTTTCTTTTCTTCATCCCTCCTCTTCCTCTCTCTTATTAATTTTCCTCCGCATCTTCGTTTTCTCATAATTTCCTCTTTCTTTTCTTCATCTCTCCTCTTCCTCTCTCTTATTAATTTTCCTCCCCATCTTCGTTTTCTCATAATTTCCAGTTTCTTTTCTTCAGCTCTCCTCTTCCTCTCTCCTATTAACTTTCCTCCCCATCTTCGTTTTCTCATAATTTCCTCTTTCTTTTCTTCATCCCTCCTCTTCCTCTCTCTTATTAACTTTCCTCCCCATCTTCGTTTTCTCATAATTTCCATTTTCTTTTCTTCATCTCTCCTTTTCCTCTCTCTTATTAACTTTCCTCGTCATCTTCGTTTTCTCATAATTTCCACTTTCTTTTCTTCATCCCTCCTCTTCCTCTCTCTTATTAATTTTCCTCCCCATCTTCGTTTTCTCATAATTTCCACTTTCTTTTCTTCATCTCTCCTCTTCCTCTCTCTTATTAATTTTCCTCCCCATCTTCGTTTTCTCATAATTTCCACTTTCTTTTCTTCATCTTCGTTTTCTCATAATTTCCACTTTCTTTTCTTCATCTCTCCTCTTCCTCTCTCCTATTAATTTTCCTCCCCGTCTTCGTCTTCTCTCTCCTCCATTTTCTTCTCCTCCCAGACGTTCTCAGCCGCGGAAGAAAATCTGGACGTCGATTCCACTTAAGACTCAACCCTAAAACTGAATATTCTTACTTGTGTTTACGAAAAAAAATCCTTAATTCGTATTTCTGGAGGCATCACGAGGAGGAGGAGGAGGAGAAAGAGGAAGAGGAGGAAGAGGAAGAGGTCTGAACACTATTCTTAAGGCTTATATATATAATGTCTTCAATTATTCGGTTAGTTTATAAAATACGATATAGGAGGAGGAGGAGGAAGAGAAGGATGATGATGAGGAGGAGAAGGAGGAGTTGGAGGAGGAGGAGGAGGAAGAAGAGGTAGAGAAGGCCATGAACACAATACTCTTGTCAATACACCATGTGGTCGATGTTGCTCCGTGTGTGTGTGTGTGTGTGTGTGTGTGTACTCCCCAGGTAAGCAAACACCTGCATTACGGAGTCTACCTGTTATCTACCTTGGGATACGATTAACTACTGTCCACGTACACACACACACACACACACACACACACACACACACACACACACACACACACACACACACACACACACACACACATACTCACGTTATCTGAGTACTCCTCACGCCCTTCTCTCTCTCTCCCGTGCACAAGCCCTTTACGTGCACAGACCCACTTCCCCGGCACGTGCTCGACGCCCCCACCCCCTCAACAGCACCCCCACCACCTCGCCGGCACGTGTCCTCCCCTCACCCCCCCTTCATGCCTGTCTCTTCTCCCCCTTCCCTCATGTTATCCCTTCAACCCTCTTCCTCCGCCTCCTCCGTCACCATCAAACCAGCTCATCCCCTTCCTTTAACTTTTTTTTTTCATCATTGCTTATCCTCCACTTTCCTCTCCACTTCCCTTCCATCTCAACTTCCCTCTCACTTTCCATTTTCTATCATCATCCCTTCCGTCTTCCCTTCCTCCCCTTCTCCTTAATTCTTGTCCAACCCCTTTCCTCCTTTCTTTTCTCTACGTTGTCCTCTTCGTCAATGCAATCTTTTCTCCTCCTCTTCTCTAATCTCCTCCTTCTCTTCCGTTCCGTCTGTGAGTTTTCATTTCTTTGTATCTCTTTCAGACTTCTTCATTTTCCTTCATTCTCGATAGTCACTTTATTATCCTCCTCCTTCTCCTCCACTTTTTTCTCTTCCTTCCACTACTCCTCTCTGTACCCTTTCCTCCTCCCCATCATCATCATCATCATCATCCTCTGTCATATATTATTCATACTATGCTTCACTCCATTTCCTTTTCCTGTAACTGACTCACACTTATCCTCCTCCTCCTCCTCCTCCTCCTCCTCCTCCTCCTCCTCCTCCTCCTCTACATACAAACATCTCTCCTAAACCACATCATCATCATCGTTATTATCCATACCCGCCCATCCTCCAGTACCCACACCCACGCCCCTTCACACCTGCACCCCGCACGCCCACACCTTACACGCCCACACACACCCCAGTAGTTTCCCACGCCCACACTTCAGAGGTCGCGTGACTCCGCCCATCATACGTATCACTACCATTACCAGAACATCGATTCTCACGGCGAGAGTAAACATCCCTCTCCCCCTCCTCCTCCTCCTCCTCCTCCTCCTCCTCCTCCTCCTGCCGTCCTTTCACCCCCCGTTGTGTTACCTCAGTGTTATTTTGCAATGATACACCTTTTCTACCTTGTCTTGCTTGTGTTTGTGTGTGTGTGTGTGTGTGTGTGTGTGTGTGTGTGTGTGTGTGTGTGTGTGTGTGCTTGTTATTTGTGTTGTTGTGCTCTGCGTTTGATGATGTGACTTGTTCTATTTATGTGTGTTTGTATTTCTTATTGCCCTTTTATCTTTGTCTGTCTATATGTATGTCTTTGTTTTTGTATCATTCGCTCTCTCTCTCTCTCTCTCTCTCTCTCTCTCTCTCTCTCTCTCTCTCTCTCTCTCTCTCTCTCTCTCTCTCTCTCTCTCTCTCTCTCTCTCTCTCTCTCTCTCTCTCTCTCTCTCTCTCTCTCTCTCTCTCTCTCTCTCTCTCTCTCTCTCTCTCTCTCTCTCTCTTCAATAAATTCATGCGTAAAATAGAACCCTTCAAAAGTAAGATAAAAAAATAAAGAGAGAAGAAAGAAAGAAAGAGAACAGGTAAATGATTCTATGACGTGTATCTTTTCCAGCTTTCCTCCTTTTTCTCTTTTTTTTAGGTAATTCTGAGACCAAGTTGTTGTGGTCATTACTGCAGGGGACTTAAGGGGAAACGAGGGGACGAGGAGGGGGGATGGGGAGTAAAAGGGGGGAATAGGAGAGGGGGAGGGGGGGTACTAATGAGGCATTTACCTGAGGCCGGCCGAAATGGGGGGATAATTGCCCTTAGAGTTTACCTGTGTGATTAGTTGCCTCTTTCGTGTGTAAAGGAGAAGGGCGGGAGGGAGTGAGGGGAGAGGGAGTGAGGGGAGTGAGAGAGAGAGGGAGAGTAAGAGGCGGATGCTGAGTAGGATGTTTACACGCTCTCTTTCTCTCTCTCTCCACACACACACACACACACACACACACACACACACACGGATGGATGGTTAGTGGTGATGATATTGGTGTTAAATGTGTGTGTGTGTGTGTGTGTGTGTGTGTGTGTGTGTGTGTGTGTGTGTGTGTGTGTGTGTGTGTGTGTGTGTGTTCCTTTTATCTCTTACATCATCATCACCAACCATGACCATCACCCCCATCACCGTCAACATCACCATCCCACATCCCACAGCCATAGAAAACCAACACAACAAACCATTTTCATTTCTTTATATTCAAGGCAGACTGTTACAATTTTTTCCATGCATTAGTTCACCCCTTAATCGGTCTCCTGTACCGCTGAAAAAAATGGCAAACAGCTCCTAGTGCTTCCTCGGCGGCCTTAATTCATGTTTGCGGCCCCGGTGTGTCCGCGTGACGGTCGCCAGCCAGACTCACACGCCAACGTAGCATTAACAACGGGGCGGAGAGGAGGAGCATTGGATCGAAAGAAACAGAGGGGAGAAAAAAATTGCTCGACTTGGATAGGTTGAGTAGGTAGGCGGGTAAGTGTGGGGAGGAAGGGAGGGTGGGAGGGTCGTGTGGTATGTGTGTATGCGTGTTTGTTTGTGTGTTCCTATGTGTCTACCTGTCTGTTTTTCTGTCTGTTACGGTGTCATTGGAGTTTAAAGTTAAAAAAAAATGGAGTAGGTCTGTATAAGGAGGGAGGTAATTTTGCTCAGGTAGTGTGTGTGTGTTTCTGTCTCTGTCTACCTGTTTGTCTCTTAGTCTGTTTGTCAGTATTAAGTGTCAATAGAGTTAAAAGTTCAATAATATAAGACAAAAATACATAAATCAGTTCAACTTTTATCATTTTTTGGAAAGATCATGATTCTGTCTCTTTTTGTGTCTACCTGTCTATCTATTTACCTGCCTTCTCCTCCTGTCTGCTGCATCGGTCTGTTTACGTACCTGTCTGCCTTTCGTGCTTGCCTATCCCTGTCTATCCCTCCTTCCTTCTCTCTGGTTCACTATCAACCAACACATGAAAATATTATCCCAGTCACTCGCGCATAAGATATCACCCAATATTCTTTCTTTACCCGCCTCTCTCTGTCTTGCCGTCCTGTCTAATATCTCCGTCTCTACATATACCTGTCTGCCTTTCGTGCTTGCCTGTCTGTCTAACTCTCCTCTCTATTCCACTCTCAACCAGCAGAAAATATGATCCCAGTCTCTCGCGCATAAGACATCACCCAATATTCTTTTTTTACCCGCCTCTCTCTCTGTCTTTCCTTCCTGTCTACTGTCTCCGTCTCTACGTATACCTGTCTGCCTTTCGTGCTTGCCTGTCTGTCTAACTCTCCTCTCTATTCCACTCTCAATCAGCAGAAAATATGATCCCAGTCTCTCGCGCATAAGACATCACCCAATATTCTTTTTTTACCCGCCTCTCTCTCTGTCTTTCCCTCCTGTCTACTGTCCCCGTCTCTATACGTTTACCTGTCTGCCTTTCGTGCTTGCCTATCTGTCTAACTCTCCTTCTCTCCATTCCACTCTCAACCAGCAAAAAATATCATCCCAGTCTCTCGCGCATAAGACATCGCCCAATAACCTGCTCGCCGTCTGGGGAAGAAATACTGCCTGTCGGAGACGCCCAGACACTTAGCTTTGAGGAAATGCGAGGCGGCGGAGGGAGGGCAGGAGGCAAAGAGCATGACGGGGAGCGGTGGCGAGTGCGAGGGAATAAAGGAAGAAGCAACCATGACGGAGTGGAAGTGGCGGTGATAGTGATGGTGGTGGTGGCCGGTAGTGGAGTGGGAGTGGAAGGGAATGGAGCATGAAGGAATATGAAAGGAGTACGAGTCAAGGCCAGAGAGAGGAATTGAAGGGGAGGACACAGTAGATATCGGAGCACTTATCAGACAGGGGTAAAAAGTGATAGTTAAAGAATATAAGTTAAAGTAAGGACGAAAAAAGAGGAAAAAATCGCCTATTAAAGTAAAATAACATAATAAGAAAACGAGAAGAAAATGATTATAAAAAAGGAGGAAGAAGACATAATCAAGAAAATGACAAGGAGGAGAAAGAAAAGGGAATGATAGAAAGTTTAAGGAAATGAAAATAACAGGAAAAGAAAGGAAAGAAAAAAAATATAATAAGTTAAACTATTCAATATTAAAGAAAAGAAAAGAAGATAAGGAGAAAGAGAGCAAGAAAGGAGAACCCGTAAAGAGAGAGAGGATAGGGACATCTGTGAGTGAGTGAGTGAGTGAGTTACCGGCACACCATTACTCTCTCTCTCTCTCTCTCTCTCTCTCTCTCTCTCTCTCTCTCTCTCTCTCTCTCTCTCTCTCTCTCTCTCTCTCTCTCTCTCTCTCTGTATCCTGACTACATGTGATAAATGTTCTACTTTTTTTTTTGTTTGCCATCACTTCCGCGTGGCGTAAAACAGACCCGGATTATTTATCACCACCCAGAGAGAGAGAGAGAGAGAGTGAATAGAAACGCACTAGAGAGAATATGTAACTTAAGAATCGCCCCTACCCCCCTCTTCTCTCTCTCTCTCTCTCTCTCTCTCTCTCTCTCTCTCTCTCTCTCTCTCTCTCTCTCTCTCTCTCTCTCTCTCTCTCTCTCTCTCTCTATCTCTCTCTCTCTCTCTCTCTCTCTCTCTCTCTCTCTCTCTCTCTCTCTCTCTCTCTCTCTCTCTCTCTCTCTCTCTCTCTCTCTCTCTCTCTCTCTCTCTCTCTCTCTCTCTCTCTCTCTCTCTCTCTCTCTCTCTCTCTCTCCTCCCGGTCCGTTCCTCGCCAGTATTTCATCTCCAAGCTCCGCCATTACCTCCCGGCGATAAATTACTAACTGATAATTGATTCCCGTTTGCTGGCCGTTCGATTCCCTTTGGCATGTCTGGGCGGCATAACGGGCGGGGAGGGGGTGGGTGGTAGTTGGGTGGGAGTGGGTGGGGGACAGAGGTTAGGAGCAAGGAATGGGTGGGGAAGGGCGGAGAGGATGTGGCAATGTTGACAGGGTGGGCAAGGATGGGGCAGTGTGTAGAGAGGGTATGAAAGGTAGTAGGATGTGTCTGAGGATGAGGGGAAAGGCGAGAGAGGAAGAAAGTGAGTAGAGAGAAGGTTAAGAGGATAGGGAAGGAAACGACATGAATGAAGTTGCTGGGGGGAGAAAGAGATGGAGGAAGGATTGGAGTAAGAGCGGGAGAGAGGACAAGAAAAAAGTTAGGAGGGAGTATAGGTGAGGGGAGAAACAGAGGGAGATAGTACACGTGTGGGAATGGGAGGGAGTGAATGGGAAGGTGAGAGAGAGGGAAGGTGAAGGAGGCAAACGGAGAAGGGAAAGGGGATGGGAGAAAGGGAAAGTTAAGGTGGAAGAAAGATGGGAGAAGAAGAGTGGGAAGGAAGGGAAGACAAGGAGGGAAAGAGGACTGAAACTAAAACGCGTTGGGACCTGAGACAAAGTGTAGAGGCTGGAAGGGAAAGAGAGGAAGGAGGGGAAAAGGTTTGGGAGAGAGAGAGAGAGAGAGTTGTTAGCTCCCTCACACAGTCTCGCGTTGTCATTCAGTAAGCGAGTCAATATCGTTTTCGAAATGCAAATTGGAGTGTGTAAAAGGGGAGGCGTCATGCAGGGCTGGGAGGAGCGTTTTCTCTCTCTCTCTCTCTCTCTCTCTCTCTCTCTCTCTCTCTCTCTCTCTCTCTCTCTCTCTCTCTCTCTATCTCTCTCTCTCTCTCTCTCTCTCTCTCTCTCTCTCTCTCTCTCTCTCTCTCTCTCTCTCTCTCTCTCTCTCTCTCTCTCTCTCTCTCTCTCTCTCTCTCTCTCTCTCTCTCTCTCTCTCTCTCTCTCTCTCTCTCTGTTCCTTTTTTTTTCGTTAATATCACTTATTTGTTTTTCCCTTCACTTTTATTCTCTATTTTTCTGTTTCGAAAGAACACTTACACATACAAACAAATAAATAGATAGATAAAAAGATTGATAAGTAGATAAAGAAACAGGTAGGTAGGTAAATGGATAGATAGGTAGATATACAGATAGACAGATAGATAGATAGATAGATAGATAGATAGGTTGATAGACACATAGGTAGATGGAGAGAGAGAGACTGACAGAGATTGATGATAGATAGCTGGGTGGATATTCAAATAGAGATAGATAGTCAGATAGAGAGAAGCGAAGGAAATAATGATGCAAATGAATAATAAGCGGAATACAACTTCAACTTTGAGAATAAATCAAAACGTCTATAACTTACACTTGACGGGTGAACACACACACACACACACACACACACCTGGGCAGAGAACACCTGAAGCAGTCTTTTAATTAACAAACTCTACGGAATAATCTAGCCGGGTATCAATATTAGAAGTCGTTATCACTACTACTACTACTACTGCTGCTACTACTACTACTACTGCTACTACTGCTACAACTACAACTATTACTACTACTACTACTACTACTACTACTACTACTATTACAACCCCAGTCACCACCTCTATAAGACGGTAATTAGCCCTCATCTATCGGAGCCATTTGTCACCTGGCCCCGATGCCTTTCGTGTCACCTGCGTCACATTAGGCGTCACAAATCACGCCAGGTAAGCCAGGTCGTCTCGCGCCCTAATGACGGCGGCAAAGGTGTGCTTCGGGCGCCGCCAAGACATCGTGACGCGAGACAGATGTTGAGAGTGGATTATCGTGAATATTGTAATGTGCAAGGGAGGGAGGAAGTGATTGAGAGAGAGAGAAGGAGAAGGAGAGGGAGGGGGAGGTAGAAAAAGAGTTAGGTGCAGGAGTGAATCATATCTCGGTTTATTTCTTTAGCTGCTGTTTGTTTTTGTTTTTGTTTTTAATTCTAGGATGTTTATGAATTTTAACCCCATTGTTTTGAATCTCATTTTTCTTTTTCCTTCCTTCTTCTTTCTCCTCATCATCATCCTCATCCTTGTCCTCATCCTCCTTTGATTTTATCCTACTTAAACCCATTGCTACACGTCCTACCCGGCGCTATTGCCATTAAAACCTTATTAATATCACCCTTACTAAAACCCTCCATCCATTTAGTAACTTCGATGAAGTCTCTTTGGACTCTTCGCCTTTCTAGAGAATGCAGATTCAAATGAAGTTTATCTTCATATGGTAAGTTTCTCAGCCCTTGAATCCTTTTTTCACCCTCCTCTGCAAGCGCTTCTGACATCTTGATATCCATTCTTTAGTAAGGTGACCCAGAACTGAACTGCATAATGAGGGCTGACTAATGCTTGGAGACGACTTAGGCGCTTCTGTTGCTTTAAGTTCCCTGAAATGAAACCCAGTACAATGTTTGCACGATTTTTAGCCATACCCACTATCGTCACTATTATCATCACCATCCTCCCCACCAGCACCACCACCACCCCCAGCAAGCACCACAATCACCCTCCCCTGACACCTTACCGACCCCCAGCTTAAATAAGACACAATAGCACATGCAGCCCGCGCCAAATACTTCACCTGCCCCTGAGTTCACGTGTTCCCTGGCATTTGTTTATCTTTACGAGCTCGCCTGACCTCCAAGACGCCCTCGTGCATGACGCCTGAAGAGAGCTGTGACCTTTGCCTTCCATCCCCTCCTTCAGTTTCTTTCCTCGTCACAACCTCACTGCTTCGCTTTACTTTCTTCTTTTCCTTACACTTTTATTGTCTTTCTTCTCCTTCCTTTCCCTGTTCTTTCCTTTTCTTTCCTTTTTTCCCCGTTAATTCGCATCACTTCATGTATTTTTCCTTTTCTTTCGTTTGCTTCTGTCTCTTTCTTCCCGTTTCTTTCTCACCCTGTTCTTTCCTTTTATTTTTCCCCTTCTCATTCTGTCACCTTACTGTATGCCTCTTCTCTCTCCTTTCCTTTCCCTTTCTTTCCCTTCCCATCCGTTCCTTTCCTTCCTTTCCCTTCCCATCCTTCAATCCCTTCCTGTTCTTTCCCTTTCCTTTTTCTTCCCTTTCCTTTCTTTCTCTTCCCATCCTCTCCCATCCCTTCCCTACCATTCCCTTCCTTTCCCGTTGCTTCTCTTTCCCTCCCATCCCTTCCTATCCTTTCCCATCCCATTTCCATCCCTTCCCATCCTATTCCCTTCCCTTCCTTTCTCTTCCCTTCCCTTCCCTTCTCATCCCTTCCCTTCCCTTCCCTTCCCTTCCCTTCCCTTCCCTTCCCTTCCCTTCTCTTCTCTTCTCTTCCCTCTCCTTTCCTTTCCTTTCCTTTCCTTCCTTTCATTTCTTGTGTTTATGGAGACGTTTCAGGAAATTATTTGACGTATTAAAAGCCGCCGCTCGCCGTTCTTTCATTATTTGTTTATTTTTATTCTTATCTGTATTTACTTTCTGCATTTTACTCCACTCTTAACCATTAGCGTCAGCTCTCTCTCTCTCTCTCTCTCTCTCTCTCTCTCTCTCTCTCTCTCTCTCTCTCTCTCTCTCTCTCTCTCTCTCTCTCTCTCTCTCTCTCTCTCTCTCTCTCTCTCTCTCTCTCTCTCTCTCTCTCTCTCTCTCTCGCTCTCGCTCTTGCACTCTCTCGCTCTTCCTCTCGCTCTAACTTTTATAAGAAATTGATGGAACCGCCGAGTGAAGAAATTATTCGTCTCATTAAACTGAATAAAAGCACAAAAAAATAAAGAAAAAGAAAGTCACAAACACCTATTCTCTTCTTTCACACACAAACACACATGCACGACTTCTTCATCACTCTCTTTCTCCTTCTTTCTTTCTTTCTTTCTCCTCGACGTCTCACTCTTTCTCTCCCTCCCTCTGCGTGCCGTTCTCTCCTCCTTATGAAACCGTTCCGAGGGAGAGACAAGCGGGAGGGGCATTGTTGGGCCTCGCTCCGGGGTGTTTAGGCAGCAGTGTGTGATCGGCCCTTTGTGGAGGCCCGCGGGTCGATGGAGGGCAAACTTATCACTAAATTATCAAAGATGTATAAGACTCCCGCCCGCCCACAGAAAGGATATGAACCCAAAGCAGTGAGCGAGAGAAAGGAGCAAGGGAAGGAGGAGGAAAAGAAGGAGAAGGAGGAGGAGAGTAAAAAAAGGAGGAACAATATACCGTAGTTCAGAAAGGAGAAAGAGTTAGTAAAGGAAGAGAAAGAGGAGGAGGAAAAGGATAAAAGGAGGAAGAAAAGGAGGAGAATTAAGTGGACTCGGAAGAACAGGAGGAGAAGGAGGAAGAGATAAAAGAAGAAACAGAAAAAAAAATGAGAAAATAGAAGGATTACAAGAGAAAAACTAGAGAGAGAGAGAGAGAGAGAGAGAGAGAGAGAGAGAGAGAGAATGAATCGTAGTAGTAAAGAGCAAAATCGATTCAAGGCTTCAGACACTATTAAATCCTGTTCAGCTCACCTGCCCAAATCACGGAAAGGTGTTTTTTTTCTCTTTTCCTCTTTTCTTCTCTTCTTTTCAAGCCCTGGCCGAGTGTTGTGCATATTAATGACGGGAGAACACGCAGGAGGAGAAGGAGGAGGAGGAGGAGGAAGAGGAGGAGGAGAATTAGGAGGAGGGGGTGGAAGGAAGGGGGGAGGAGGTCATTTGGCAGTTAGGCTAATTAGCGTTTTGCAGGCCATTATCCGCGCACTGATTGGTTGGTCCATTATTGTAATTACCTTCGTCAAGATCACCTGATGACCACAAGACCTACCCCCCCATCCCTCCCTCCCTTCCATTCCTCCTCCTCCGCCTTTTATTTCTTCACTCTCTCTCTCCTTTCCGTTTCCTCTTTCTTTGTTCCTTTTCCACCTTTCTTCTTCCTCTTCCTTTCCCTTATTTTCGTTTTTTCATCTCACTCCTCTTCGTTTCCCCTTTCCTTATTCCTCTTTCAGTTTCCTCCTCATTTTCCTTCTTTCTTTTCTTTCTTCTCTCGCCTTTTCGTGTCCTCTTCCCTTATTCCTCTTCCTCCTTCTTCGTCCTCTTTTCCTCATTTTTTTCTTCCTTCACTCGCCTTTCCGTTTCCTCTTTGTTATTCCTCTTTCCCCTTTTTCTTCTTTTTTTACTCTTCCTTAATTCTCTTCCTTCTTCCTCCTTTTCTCTTCCTTTGTCCATCTACTACAATCTTTCCTTTTCTTTCTTCTCTCTTTTTTTACCTTTTTCTCTTTTAACGTGTGAAAAGAGAGAGAGAGAGAGAGAGAGAGAGAGAGAGAGAGAGAGAGAGAGAGAGAGAGAGAGAAACCGTCCGCAGGTAACCCCGTTGGCCATTTTTTACCTGGACCAGTTTTCTTACATTAGACTCGCTACTTGTATAGTGTGGACGCTGTTTGCTTAGTGGCGGGGCGAGCGGGGGGGGGGGGGGGAGGGGGGGGCGACGGGGGAACAGTGTGAAAGGGGTGAGGAGAGGGGAAATGGGCGGGGGGATTACATGTTGGGATAAGGGGGTGGTGAAGGGTGTGGACTGGTGGACTGGTGTGGAGCAGGAGGGGGAATTGGGTGGTGGGGTGAGAGGACGGGTGGAGGTACTAATCTGTGTGGTGGAATAAGGGACTAGGTGGGGTGTCTGGCTGGGGTGATGGGGTGAGGAGGAGACGTGGTGAGGTGAGGGACGAGATATGGATAGAGTAAGTTCGGGTAGTGGGGGAGTGGAGAGGTGTTGGGAGTCGGACATGGTGGGGAAGGGGCGGGCAGGTGTGGGAGGTGCGGGGGAGTTAGCAAAGTGGCGGAAATGGTGTAGGACGTATGACCCATTACCTGCTTACCTTGACAAAATCCGGTTAGTAGTTCCGCCATTTTCGGCATCAAACAGGTAAGTGAGGTGAGCTTTGTTTAAGCGAGGTAAGGTTAATTATCAAGCAGGTTGGTAAGGTGAGGTCAGGTAAATGAGTGTCATTCCTTCCTTTATCGTTGTTTTTGGTCAGGCGAGGCCAAGTTAATGAGTATCTTTCTTTTCAGCTGCTGAAGCTGCAGAGATCTGAGAAGCCCGGATCCACGCCTGGTAAGTGGACACCTGACCGTATCTTGTCTGTTCAAACGTGTGGCAAGGACGTTGACATCTTGGAAATTTTCACATACCTTGGTAGCGTAGTTCAGAACAACGGTGAGTCTCTCCAGGAAATCTTGCGGCGGATTATCTTGGCCCACGGTGTTACAGACTCGCTCAGCACGAGTATTCGGTGTTGTGGAGACCTGTGCAAAAAGACAAAGATCCGAATCTTCAAGTCCTTTGTGTTCCCTGTCTAACTCTGTGGCCGTGAGACATGGACACTGAATAGTGACTTGAAGAGGCAGATTCATGGGATATCGCTGGAATGACTGTATCAACCTGGCGATTACTCCGTGAGACTGATTCAAGGCCTATTTCCAGGATAGTCTGTGAACGCCAACTCCGGCTATACGATCATGTGGCACGCTACCCAGAAGCCGACCTTGCTCACCGGGTTGTTTCTGTAAGAGGCAACCCCTAGTGGAGGGGCCAAGGGGATGCCCACAGTGTTCGTGATTTGACGAAGTCGATAGGTCTTGCCATGAGGTACTTAAGATGGAAGGGGGTCTGAATGGAGACGCCCGGAAAAAAATCCGTGTTTGGCGTCGAAGGATGGGCGAGAGTACGCCCCCCCCGGCGTATGTCCCATTGATTGAGTGATGAATTTTCTTTATCAATGTCCTTGGTTAGAGCAGACCAGCTAAGGATAGTGGCTGCCCTTTCTTTCTTTACCTGGATCGAAAGAATGAAAGGTGAGAAAAGTGGAGCAGGTGAAGGAGGAGCTCGCGTGACGCCCCCGAAAGGCAGCGTCTTGGGCAAACAGCAAATTAACTTTTATGGCACAGAAGCCCCGGCACTCAGGCACTTGACTCCGGGTGACAAGTGTTGAGGGGAGCGTCAGGGGGCGTGGTGGAGGGAGGTGAGGGGAAGCGGTTGAGGAGAAGAAAGGATAAAGAATAGCGGGAAAGAGTGTTGAGGGAGAGGGGGCGAAGGTGAAATACTAAGGTGAGAGAGGAGGGGGTGTAAAGGGGTAAAGAGTAAGAGGTAAGGAAGGAGAGGGGGAAAGAAAGGAGGGGAAGATAAATAGATATGAGGGGATGAGGGGTAAGTAAGGAGAGTTAATGATAGTTGAAGGGAGGAGGAGGAGGAGGAGGGGGAGAAAGAGGAGGTGGAGAGGGAGGAGGAGAAGAAAGAAGAGGAGGAACATTCTTTGATTACTCCCTCCCTCCCTTCCTCACTCATTCTCAGTCATTTATTTCTCATTCCACTTCCACAGTCTCACATTTTCACCCCTTTTAAAAAAAATTCTCTTTCTCCTCCCCTTCCTCCTCCTCTTCCTCCTCCTCCAAATCCTTCCCATTACCTCCTCTCCCTCGTCTATCACCCCCCTTTTCATACCCATCACCACACACACACACACTAAAACAGGACCCACCACCATACCCCCCCATTTCCCCCCCACCCCCCCACCCCCATGTCCTTTATAAACGAGTCTGGCATTAATTAGAACTCCCTCACACAATTTCATCCTCACACCCTCACACCCTGACCCTCCCTGTAGGCCTCTCTCACACCCCTTTCCTCTCCTCTCCCCCTCCCCCATTGCCTCCCCATTACCTCCCCTCTGAGTGATGGCCCCTGTCACCTTAATGGGTCACCGCTGCGCCTGAGAGAGAGGGATGCAAAAATGGGGAGTGACGGGAGTGTGCGGGATCGGGTTCGGAATGACGGAATGAAGGAGTTGGAATGAGGGGAGGAGTGGGAGAGGAGGAGGAGGAGGAGGAGAAGGGGACGGGGAGGAGGAGGAGGAGGAAGAGGAGGGAAAGAGCGATGAGGAAATATGGAAAAATGGAAATGCAGGCAACAGAAAGCTTATTGTCTCATTACGTGGTTGCCCGCTGTGGTGATTTAATATGTTCGACAGCTGCTTGGTGCCGCAGAGCAGATGAAAGCACCTCGGTATTCAATTTACTCCTGTCGCAATGAAATGAAAGTCGATTCAATTTTTAAAGGAGTTGATGGTATTTGCAATTACTACTTCTGAGGAAAGATTGTTCCAGTGGCGGATGACTCGGTTTGCAAAGGATCTCCTGCCAATGTCTGTGTTACACCGCCTAGCTTGAATATGTAGACCGATGTTTCTAGTTCTTAAGTTGGATTGTAGCTTAAAGAACTTGGAGTGGTCGACGTTACTGAACTGCTTAAGGTACTTCAACAATTCCTCTTCCTCCTCTCCACCTCCACCACGAACTTCACTCAGCCTTCAATGCGTTCCTCACCCCAACCTCCTTTTCTTCATTGCTCTCTTCTCTTCCACCCAGTCCTTCCCCACCCCCCCACACACACCCGTCCTCCCTTCCCTACCACCCGCCAGCCTAATCAGCCCCCCTTCAACCGCCCCCCCACGCCCAGAGCCGCTCCGAGCTAACATTTAAAGACCAATAAGAGCTGCATAACACACGAGGCGAGCGAGTGTAAAAGTCAAACAGGATTGCGTCATGTACACACACACACACACACACACACACACACACACACACACACACACACACACACACACACACACACACACACATTGCTGCTCTCTTGAATACCTTTTTTTTCTATTTCTTCTTCCTTTGTTTTTTTTTGTTGGTTTTCATTTTTTTGTGTGATTTTCTTTTTTTTTCGTCTTTTTTTACCTTTTTTTTTAGCAATGCGTGTGCTGTCTCTCTCTCTCTCTCTCTCTCTCTCTCTCTCTCTCTCTCTCTCTCTCTCTCTCTCTCTCTCTCTCTCTCTCTCTCTCTCTCTCTCTCTCTCTCTCTCTCTCTCTCTCTCTCTCTCTCTCTCTCTCTCTCTCTCTCTCTCTCTCTCTCTCTCTCTCTCTCTCTGTTTGCTTGTTTAGTGAGATAACATTTTCCTTATTAGGTTTTAAGTTATCTTTATTTCATCGTTGGCGTTAAGAAAATGAGTATAGTGTTGCTTTCGTTATTGTGATGTTGGTGGTGATAGGTGTGGTGATGATAGTGATGATGGTGGTAATGGTGATGATGGTGATAAGGATAGTAAGGTGGTGATAGTGTTGATGGTGATGGTGGTGGTAGTGAATGATGGTGAATGATGGTGATGATTAATAGTGATGATGATGGTGAATAGTGGTGATGGTGAATACGACTGGTAGTGGTGATGATGGGTGGAATGAGGGTTTAATAGCAGTGGTGATCTCCGAAGCAAATAGTGATAAGTGGTGGTGATAATGGTGATGAAGAATGGTGGGTGGTGGTGGTGGTGGTGATGATAGTGGTGGTGGTGGTGGTGATGATAATGGTGGTGGTGGTGGTGGTTGTGTCCTGAGCTCGATACCAAGATTCTGGATTTGTTTGTTAGTGAATTATGAACACAAGACAGACACCATTCACCCACCTAACCCCTCAGCCTCCCCCACCTACACCCATCACCTTCCCCCACCTACACCCCTCACCCCCACCTAACCCCTCACCTTCCCTCACCTTACCCCTCACCCTCCCCACCTACACCTTCCCCTTCACTGTTCTTTTGTTGGCGAAGGGAGAAGAGAGAGGAAGGAAGAGAAGGAGGAGAAAACAGACAGAGAAGAAAGGAAGAAAAATAGAGGAAAGGAATGGAATGGAGAAGAAATGGGAAGTAATAAAGAGTAAAAAGTGAAGGAAGAAAATGAGAGGAAGGAAGAAAGAGAGGAAAAACGAAAAGGGAGAAGAGAGATGAGAAAAGAGGAGAAAAGAAAGGGCGGAAAGTTAAGGAGGGTGAAAGGAGGAAGGAGAGTAGGAGGGAAAACGTCAGAGAGAAAAGATATATTGAGACAGAGGAATGAAGGGGAGATGGGAAAAAGAAGAACGGGAGAGGAGAAATCATGAGGGAAAATATGAAGTGTAGGAAGGGAGGAAGGAAGGATACATTGAGATTAGGTGGTGGTGGTGATGATGATGGCACACACACACACACACACACACACACACACACACACACTCTCACACACACACACACGTCAACAGAACATAAAACAGTCAAATATTTAAGTTGTAATTCAGATCGAACGAACAAGAGAGAAAAAAAAAGTAATATTATCAGAGAGAGAGAGAAAGTTGGCCTCGCGTGTCCCCGTCGAAGTATGGCCTTGTTTTGCTCCCAAACACCGACAAAACGTGGCAATTTGCACCTTTTGTTACCTGTCAGGTGGGCCGAGGGAGGCGATGATGAGGGAGGAACGAGGGAGGAATGAGGAAGGTAGGAAGGAGCAAAGAAGTGGTGGTGGTGGTGGTGGTGGTGGTGAGGGTGGTGGTGGTGGTGGTGATGGTGGTGGTAAGGGAGAGAAGAGGAAGATGTAAGAATGGTATTGATGATTATGATGATGATGATGATGAGTAGTTAATAGTGATGATGGTGGTGAAGGTGATTTTTCTCATCTCTCTCTCTCTCTCTCTCTCTCTCTCTCTCTCTCTCTCTCTCTCTCTCTCTCTCTCTCTCTCTCTCTCTCTCTCTCTCTCTCTCTCTCTCTCTCTCTCTCTCTCTCTCTCTCTCTCTCTCTCTCTCTCTCTCTCTCTCTCTCTCTCTCTCTCTCTCTCTCTCTCTCTCTCTCTCTCTCTCTCTCTCTCTCTCTCTCTCTCTCTCTCTCTCTCTCTCTCTCTCTCTCTCATTGGCATTCCTCCATATAAACTCATATATAGCCTTAACTCTTCTCCCTCTCCTCCCTTCTTCGTCTTGCATGCACGCTCTTCTCTCTCTCCCTCTCCCTCTCTCTCCCTTCCCTTCCTCTCCCTCTCTCCCTCTTCCTCCCTCGTCTTCATGTTCCTCCCCACGCACTTTCTCCCTCCTGCCGCGGCGCCTCACACCACCAAGTCACGTCGAGACTCCTGAATTAGAGCAAGAGTAAAGAAAAAAGAGAAAGAGAGAGAGGGCGAGAGGGAGGAGGAAGAGGAGGAGGAGGAGGAGGGGCGCTGCGAACATTTTACTGTGGCCAAAGTTTCTGGACATCAAAATAACATCAAATGATTTTGTTCCCGGGTAGATTTATGCTCCCGGCGCCTCGAGACTTCCTGTAGCTGGCGTAAACTCATTAGTCAGGGGGAGGGAGGCGTGGAGTAGTGGGGTGGATAAGGGAGGGTGGAGAGCAGGGGGAGGTGGAGCAAGGGTGTGGATCAGCGCTACGTAGGCGGGAGAACAGATGAAGAGAAGGAAGGAAAGGATGAGGTTGATTGTGGGTGGATCAGGGAATGGTGGATGGATGGGATGAGGAATGAAGAATAACGAGATGGAGCAGAGGTGGATGATGGTTGCATGAGCAAGGATAAGGATAAGGAATATGGATGCACGATGGTTGGATGGATAGAAACGTTGGAGGAGAAGGGTGGAACAGGGATGCAAGATGGTCGGATGGATAGTTGAGGTGGAGGAGGAGGGTGGAACAGGGATGCAAGATGGTTGGATGGATAGATGAGGGGGAGGAGAAGGGTGGAACAGGGATGCAAGATGGTTGGATGGATGGAAGAGTGTGAGAAAGACGGTGGAACAAGAGTGGAAAGGTGAGGCAAAATGAGACGGCAGTTAGAGAGACAGACCAACGAAAGGAAGATTGAAAGACGAATAGAGAGGAAGACTGATCCATCAAAGGAGAGATAAAGGTAATACCCAGGTAGACAGACAAACAGGTGGACAGGTAGACAGATATACAGGGTGACAACCAGACCAAGCAAGAGAACGAGAGAGACAGACAGAAACAAACAGACAGACAGACAGACAGACAGACAAATCAAACCAGGCCATCTAGAGACCGGGAGAGCGTGAGAGAGCCAACCCGGAGCGGCGTGTTGACAAAATGGAAAATTCAGGCGGGCCGACGCAGGGGCTGAAGGGGGAGGACGGGGGGAAGGGGAGGGGGTCGTCAGGGGGGCTTCGGGGGGGCGGGTGAGGCATCAAACAGAGAGCGCCGAGCATCCAGCACTTGCCTCGCTCGCCGCCCTTTGTAGCCGAGGGCGCCCCGGCGTGACAATTTGGCGCCAAAAAGGAGGCCATTAATTGGTCCACACGCCGCTGTCGCCGCCAGCAGATGGCACTAATAACACGGCGAGGACTTGTGAAGCGGGAAAAGTAACGCCTGCAACTTTTATCGTGTCTGGAGATGCTCAGCGGGAAGGAGAGAGAGAGAGAGAGAGAGAAAGAAAGAAAGATAAGAAGAAGGAAAAAGATAGATACATAGATAGATAGATAGATAAAAAAATAGACATAGATAGATGGATAGATAGATAGATAGATAGATAAAGATAGATAGGAAAAAGATAGATAGAAAGAATGAAATTGAAAGAATGAAAGAAAGGAGTGAAGAAAAGATAGAAAGATAGATAGATAATAGAAAGAGATAAATAGGTACATAAATAGATAGATTAACAGATAGAAAAAAAGGAGAATGGGGAGACGAGTAAAAAGAGGAGCAGGAAGCGAAACAAAGTAAGACATTTCAGACTATTTTTTTTTTCTTCCTTCTCTCCAAGTGGCATTTTTTTCCTCCTTTCTCTCCATTTCTTCCATCAAGGGCGCGCGCTCGTGTGTGTGTGTGTGTGTGTGTGTGTGTGTGTGTGTGTGTGTGTGTGTTGCTATTATTACTACTACCATTCTTCTTCTTTTTTTTTCTAGTTCATATAATACAAGAGAGAGTTGCAGGAGGATAATCAATGGATATGTTCGTCTTCCTCGCTTAATTATGCATACCAAGCTGTTTTTTAGTCGCCCGGGGAGTCGAACGTGTCATCCAATGCGTCACGGGAAGGGAATCAAGGTGGGCACCAACAATGCCTCGACGCTCATTCCGATCCTCGTTCCTTAGGGTTGGAATCCACACACGCGAGGGAAGGGGGTTCAGTCTTGCCGGCATTCAGATCCCACACAATAGCAAAGAAAGGCAGCCCGTTCCTCATCGTTTAGAATTTCTTATAACCTGGATTTCTTAGACAGCATTCGTTAGTCTTTTTTTTATATATTTCTTAGAAGTTTTTTTAAGTTTTCAATTCTTGGTGAGGTAAAGTAATATTTCGTAGGGATTTAAAGTTATTATATCTTAGTAAGTTCAAGTTCTGATTTCTAACTGCGTGATTTAAATTCTTGCTACTTAAAGGGTTATTCTTAATTATTAATGAATTACCGTATCATTTCCCAGAGAGTTAGAAGTTCTTGGTTGTGGGAGGGTTCAAGTTTTCTTTTCATTATTTCTTAGTCAGTTCAAGTTCTCATTTCTAACTGACTTAAATTCTTACTCCTTAAAAAGTTATTCTTGATTATTAATGAATTACCGTATCATTTCCCAGAGAGTTAGAAGTTCTTGGTTGTGGGAGGGTTCAAGTTTTCTTTTCATTATTTCTTAGTCAGTTCAAGTTCTCATTTCTAACTGACTTAAATTCTTACTCCTTAAAAAGTTATTCTTGATTATTAATGAGTTAACGTATTGTATCCCAGAGAGTTGGAAGTTATTAGTTCTGCGAGAGTTCAAGTTTACGTTTTTTAGTGAGTTAAATGTTCCTGACTCTAATTCCGTTAAAAATCTTATTTCCAAGGGAGTTCAAGATCTTAATTTCGCGAACTGAAGTTTATATTTCTTAGGGATTTAATGTTCTTATCGCAGTTCATGGGGAGAACCGAGAAATTAGTTTGCAATAAAAAAAATCTTGATAGTCAACACGAGGGTCATCACTACGAACAATTAGAGATTCACGTTGTTTTAAGTTTCCATGATCTTATATATAAACCCTGAAAAAGAAACGAATCTCTTTTAGAAAACCAGAGAAGCGAACTCGTTTATTTTAGCGTCCATAAATCTTGAGAGTCATAAATTAGATCTCACTAATTTGAATTATAAATGACTCCTTTACGAAATCTGAATGAGGAGATCGAACTCTTAATGTTAATACGCTTTTCACTGCCATTTCCATATCGTCACATTAATATTCCTTGCCGCCACAACGCCGCCACCTGGTGAGTAAAAGAGGAAACAACGCAGGGCTGCCAACCTCTCCGAACCTTTACTGAACCATCTTTGCCCATTACATCACCCGCCCAGGACACCCCACACCCTTATCACCCTTCCTCCCCTCTACTACACACACCCCAATGCTACCTCTCCCTTTTTTCGCCTTAGTTGATAAGAGAAAAATAAAACAGTCATGTAACAGAATGACGTGTTTATTTAAGGAGAAAGGTTGATATGAGTGCATGTTGGTTTTGATGGGTAGTAGTAGTAGTAGTAATAGTAGTAGTAGTAGTAGTAGTAGTAGTAGTAGTAGTAGTAGTAGTAGTAGTAGTAGTAGTAGTAGTAATTAAAGTAATAGTAAGTTTTGTTGCATGTTCATTATTATTATTATTATTATTATTATTATTATTATTATTATTATTATTATTATTATTATTATTATTATTATTATTATTATTATTATTATTATTATTATTATTATTACAGCTGTTTTTTTATGTTTTTTTTTTATTTATTTTCTTATTTTTTCGTTGCGCGTAAGAGAATTGTTTTTGAATTCTGATCTTGGGCAAGTTATCAGCTGCTGCCCTCCTCCTCCTCCTCCTCCTCCTCCTCCTTTCTCCTCCTCCTGTTTGCTTTTCTTGTGTTTTTTGCATCTCTCTCTCTCTCTCTCTCTCTCTCTCTCTCTCTCTCTCTCTCTCTCTCTCTCTCTCTCTCTCTCTCTCTCTCTCTCTCTCTCTCTCTCTCTCTCTCTCTCTCTCTCTCTCTCTCTCTCTCTCTCTCTCTCTCTCTCTCTCTCTCTCTCTCTCTCTCTCTCTCTCTCTCTCTCTCTCTCTCTCTCTCTCTCTCTCTCTCTCTCTCAAGCGGTTATCTTTCATCGTTCTCCTCTTTTCTCTCTTTTTTTCTTATTTTCTCAAGCTAAGATATTATTTCTCTTCCTATTCCTCTTTCTCTTATTCTCTTTTAAATCCTCCTTCTCTTCTATCTTCTTTTCTTCTTCCTCCCCTCCTCATCTCCTCTTTCTCCATTTTTTTACTTTTTGTTAGTGTTATTGTTATTCCTTCTCATCTTCCTCCTCCTCCTCCTCCTCCTCCTCCTCTTCCTCCTCCTCCTCCTCCTCCTCTTCCACGAACATGAATCCTGATATGGTTGTTGATTTACCGTGCCTCTCCCTTCCTCTCCCTTCCTCTCCCTTGTCTCCCAATGACGCAGTTGCAGCCATCTTGTGCCTCTCTCTCTCTCTCTCTCTCTCTCTCTCTCTCTCTCTCTCTCTCTCTCTCTCTCTCTCTCTCTCTCTCTCTCTCTCTCTCTCTCTCTCTCTCTCTCTCTCTCTCTCTCTCTCTCTCTCTCTCTCTCTCTCTCTCTCTCTCTCTCTCTCTCTCTCTCTCTCTCTCTCTCTCTCTCTCTCTCTCTCTCTCTCTCTCTCTCTCTTCCCCTCCCTCTACTCCTCTTCTCTCCCTCGAATCCTAGCTCTTGCATTTCTTTCTATTCTATCGTCTCTTCCATTCGTCCTTTTTTTTCCATTATTTTTTATGTCTATCTATCTATCTATCTATCTGTATTTATCTACCTATCTATCTATCTATCTATCTATCTATCCATCTTCCTTTTTCCTCTCCTTTCTCTTCCCTTTTCTTTGCTTTCTTTCCTCGTTTCTTTCCTCTTCCTTTTCTATATTTCCTTCTCCTCCATCTATTTGTTCTCCTTTTCCTCTCCCTGTTTTATCAGCCCCACCTCCTCCTCCTCCTCCTCCTCCTCCTCCTTTCTCTTCCATTCCTCCTCCCTTGATTCATGACTCGTTTTCTCTTTCCTCCTACCCCTGTTTTTTTTCCTCCCCTCCTCCTCCTCCTCCTCCACCTCCTCCTCCTCCTCCTCCTCCTCCTCCACCTCCTCCTCCTCCCGTCTTGCCTCCTTAAATACTTTGAAATGTCAGGGCGAAAAAGAAGCCTGGCCCGGCGTTCATTTTTGGTCTGTATTTAATCTGCTGTGCCTGTTTGTGCCCCGAGAGAGAGAGAGAGAGAGAGAGAGAGAAAAAAAGGGGATAGAGGATATAGTGGGTATGGATTCTCGTACGGGTCTCTCTCTCTCTCTTTTCTCTCATTCTCTCTCTTTCTGTCTCTACTTCTCTATCTCTCTATCTGTCTAACTATCTATCTATCTATCTATTTATCTATCTATATGGGTATCAGTCTTGTGTACACATTTAAAAAAGGGAAAACTCCTCCTCCTCCTCCTCCTCCTCCTCCTCCTCCAATTCCTCCCCCTCCTCCTCCTCCTCCTCCTCTCGGTAAAAACACGTGGCCGCAGGTGTGGGGCCTCGACGCTGATCTTTACGAGACAAACCCTCAAGTGGGACTCGGTAAAGGGCACGAACAGGCCGGCCCCGCGCTTTTTATTCCCGGAGGAGGAGGAGGAAGAAGAGGAGGAGGAGGAGGAGAAGGAGGAGGAAGTGGTAGGTGGTGGTGGAGTAAGAGGAAGAGGAGATGGAGGTTGTAGACTGTGTAGGAGGAAGGAGAAAGATGAAGATGAGAGGAGGAGGAAGAAGAAGATGGAGGTAGTAGGTTGTGGAGAAAAGAGGAGGAGGAAGGTGAAGGAGAGAGGTGGTAGGTGGAGAGGGAGGAGGACAAGGTAGGTGGTGGTGGAAGAAGGGGGAAGATGGGGAAGGAAAGTGGAGGGAGAAAGAAGGTGGGAGGAGAAGGAGGAGGAGGAGGAGGATGGAGGAGAAGGAGGAGGGTGGTGTTGAGGGGGGCAAGGGAAGCGAGTTGAAGGAAAAGAAGAAGAGGAAAAAGTTAAGAGGAGGAGGAGGAGGAGGAGGTGGAGGAGGGTGGTGTTGAGGGAGGCAAGGGAAGCGAGTAGAAGGAAAAGAAGAAGAGGAAAAAGTTAAGAGGAGGAGGAGGAGGAGGAAGAGGAGGAGAGACATGGGGAAGAGGAGGAAGAGGAGTGTGTGGAGGAGGAGGAAGAGGAGGAGGGACTTGAAAGGATGCCAGATACTGCGGGTTAAAGAGAGAGAGAGAGAATGAAAAATGTTATAGAAGAGAGAAATATTTTAAAAGCACAACTTACAAAGGAAATGAAAAGAATGAAAAGTATAGAGGAGGAGGAGGAGGAAGAGGAGGAGGAGGAGGAGGAGGAGGAGGAGGAGGAGGAGGAACCAAGTAAAAGCATAACATTAATTCTCCTTCTTCCTTATCCTCCTTTTTCTCTCTCCCTTTTTCGTCAGTCTTTAAAGTAGAAAAATAGGATGAGAAACGTGAGAAGGAGGAGGAGGAGGAGGAGAAGACGATCTAAGAGGAGGAGGAAGAGGAGGAAGAGGAAGGTTGAAAATGAGGTCATAAATTACTCCTCTACACATTCCACCATCTACTTTTTCCTCTAATTTTTTTTCTCTCATCTTCCTCGTCCTTTCTACTTCTCTCTCTTTTATATTTATTTTTTTCCTTTCTTCTTCATTGTTTCCTTTCTTTTTCTTTCTTCCTCTTTATTTCATTCCATCCGTTTTCTATCTTCTTCTTCTTCCATCATCTTCTCTCTTTTTCCTCTCCCTCCTTTCATTTTTTTTCTTTCACCCAAAATGTCTCCTCTCTTTTAATCCCTTCTTCTGTGTTCCATTTTCATCCATTTCTTTTATTCCTCCTTTTTATCTCTTTTTTTTCTCTTCTCTCATCTTTTCCGTTCATCCGTTTTTCCTCTCTTTTACCTCTTCTCCTTTGTTCCTTTTTTATTCGTTTCTTATGCTCATTTTTTTTTTTGCTTTATCTTTTTCATTTCGCTTTTTCTTGCATTCCTTCCTTTCATCGTAGTTTTTTCTCCTCTTTTCCTATCATTTTCTTTGTTCTCTTTTATCCATTTTTTTCTTACTTCACTTTTGTTCTCTCATCTTTTCTTTGCTATATTTTCAAATCTTCCTTTCACACTCTTTTTTTCTAATTTGTCTTTTTTTCTTTTTTTTACAACGAAGGAGACAGCTCAAGGGCACACAAAAAAAGGAAACGATAATAAAAAAAAGCCCACTACTCGCTTTCCTTTTCATCCATATAGTTAATCATCACCATATTCATCATCATCACCATACACTAAACCATCATCACCATACACTCATCACCATCATCATCATCATCATCATCACCCATATTATACACGCTCATAAGTAATTGATGATAATGATGGTAATATTTGTATAGTGTGATGGTGTGCCAGTGTGTGTGTGTGTGTGTGTGTGTGTGTGTGTGTAGTGGTGGTGGTGGTGGCGGTCGTAAATATAAGCAACAGACTGGTTCAGCATTGTGTTCGGCCCTGCTCCTCCGTTGCTCCTTTCTCCTCCTCGCTGCTGTTCCTTTCTGCTCCTTTCTCTTAAACTGGCCGAAGAGGAGATATATGCTGTTTCTGGCTCGCTACCTTGCTCTCTTTCTCTCTGTTTTCTCTTTTTTTATCTCTTTTACGCTATTGCTTTGTTGTTCTTCTTTGTATCATTTTCCCCTCTCCTCGTTCTTTCTCTCTTCCCTTTTCTATTTCTTTTTTTTTCTTTTTCTTTCACCTCCTTTTTTCCACTTTCCCTTTCCTTCAGTCGCCTTCTTATAGTTCTCATCTTTCTCCTCTTTCTCCTCTTCTTCCTCCGTTTTCACACTTGTCTTTGTCCTGCTCCTCCTCCTCCTCCTCCTCCTCCTCTTCCTCCTCCTCTTCCTCATGCGCATTATTCTCACTCCCTCATTCTCTTCCTATTCCCCTCTCTTCCTTTCTCTTTAAATTGTCGTCTGTCTTTTGTTCCTTATCTCTTTATCATTCTTTCTTTCAACACTTTCATTGACTATCACTTTCATTTACTATCATTCTTTCTTTCTTTCCTTTTCTCCCAATCTCTCAGTATCTATCTATCAACCTATCTAGCTATCTCTATTTATCTAACTATCTATCTATCTATCTATGGGTTAACACGTGGAATAGATAAAGATAAGTCACATTTTATTGCCTTGTTCAGTTGCCTCGTCTTGCATATTTACCCCCTTTCCCTCCCTCTTTCTCTCTTTCTCTTCCTCTCTCTGTCTCTCTTCACGTGGCTTTATAGATCAACAGCACAAGAGGAGACCTTTGTCCCCTCCCCACACCTTTGTTACACACCTGAGTTATTGTCTGTTGTGCCGCGTTCGAGTCTACCTGTCATTCGCAACACATATTTCCTCCCCTCAATAATCCAGGTGAGGTGAGGCATTGGAGGTGGGTGGGGGAGGGAGGGGGGTAAGGGGGTATGGGTGGGTGTACCTGTCTTGGGGTGTATTCATTTGTGAGTATGTAAGGTGGTATGATGCAGTATGGTGTTTGTATAGCTTGTTTTCTCTTTCTTTTTCTCTCTGTTTTGCTTCATTTTATTTGTTGTTTTCCCTCGTGTTCTTCCTTCTCTTCTTCGTCCTCCTCCTCCTCCTAATCCTTCTCCTTCTCCTCCTCGTTTCTCTTTTTCCCCTACTTCTCCTTCCTTGTTTTCATAGTGAGTATTATGTAAGGTGGTGTTTGTGTAGTTTGTTTCTTCTTTTTCTCTATCTCTCCTTTTTTCTCCATTTTTATTGTTTTCCTTTTCATTATTCCATTTTATCTTCGTTTTGCTCGTCATCCTTCTCCTCTCTTGTGTTCTCCTTTTTCCCTTATTAAAATATTATTATTATTATTTTCTTCCTCTATTTAATACTACTACTACTTCTCTATGCATCTTTTTTGTATATACTTGTCCCTTTCATCAATCAACTTATTTCTCATTTCTTTCTTTCTTCATTTCTTTCTTACATTCATTCATTCATTCTTTCTGCGTTCACTTCATTCCTTCCCTTCATGCACTCTCTTCCTCCTCCCCTTCTCTCTTTCTCTCCTTCGCTTTCCTCCCATCCACCCTTCCTCCCCCTCTCTCTCTCTCTCTTCCCTCTCTTTACATCCCTCACATTCACGTTAATTTGAAAGCGTACAGGTGCCACAGGTAAGCGACGTGGATGGATGGGTGTCTCTCTCAGGTGACTGGGGAGCATTAGCACAGGTGGGGCGGGTATAACAAGACACGCACACACCTGTAAAGACGCTCATTTCCCAGGTGATTGTATGGTAATGAGCAGGTGAACAGGCCCCCTCCTTTCCCTTTCTTATATTTCGTGTACCTCTTCCTCCTCCTCCTCCTCCTCCTCCTCCTCCATATCCTCATCTTTATACACGTTCCTCTATTTCTCCTTTTATTTCTTTTCCTTACTCTTTTCGTCTTTCCACTCCTCTCCTTTTTTGCATCATTTTCCACCCTCCCCGTTCTTTCTCTCTTCCCTTCTCATCTTTTGCTCCTTCCTTTTCTATTTCTCTTTTTGTTTCTCTTCCTTTCAACTCACTTTCTTTCCCTTTTCCTCTCTCGCCCTCCTATAGTTCTCATCTCTCTTCCTCCGTTTCCACATTCGTCTTTGTCCTCTTCCTCCTCCTCCTCCTCCTCCTCTTCCTCCTCTTCCTCATACGCATTATTCTCACTCCCTCATTCTCTTTGTGCGTGTTTTCAAATATATTCCGCTTACTATCACGGTGCTATTGAAGACTGTCTGTGTGTCTGTCCGTCTATTGATATGCTTAGCTCAATCACCTCTCGTCGATAGCGCGGGGGTGAAGGAAAATATATCAGCGAAGGTTGAAATTGAAGCGAGTATTATGCGAAGGTAAATATATATCATGATTGTTGAGAGTGTAAATATATGAAAATAAGCGTGACTGAGAGAGAGAGAGAGAGAGAGAGAGAGAGAGAGAGAGTGTGAGAGTGAGAGTGAGAATGAGTCATGTTTCGGCCGTTTTTGTTCTAGTGATTGCAATAAGAATGTAAATAAAACGAAGTATATATATAAGAAAGTTGATTTTAATACAAGTACGAGAATTTAAGGAGATACGTATACTACAAGAATGAGACAAGACATAACCAGGATCAAATATGGTCTTTTTTTACTATTTCTATGAGTTTCTGAAGGATGAGAGAGAGAGAGAGAGAGAGAGAGAGAGAGAGAGAGAGAGAGTATTGTTTGCATTACATCTTCAGGCGAAATACAATTGTTTGCTGTTCAAATAACGTTACAACACTTACTTTCTTTGCTCTCTCTCTCTCTCTCTCTCTCTCTCTCTCTCTCTCTCTCTCTCTCTCTCTCTCTCTCTCTCTCTCTCTCTCTCTCTCTCTCTCCTTTTTTTTATTTTCTAGTCCTTTCCTCTTCCTTTCTCCTTTTTCCTCCTCCCGCGCTTTTGTTTCTTCTCTTCTTTTCTCCTTTTTTCCATCATTTTCCTCCTCCTTTTCTTCCTCTTCCTTGTTTTGCTTCTCTTCTTCTCTCCCTTCCTCCTCTTTTTTTCTAGTTCTCTTTTGTAATCCTTCACTACCTCCTTTTTTCATTCTCTCCTTTTTCCCTCCCGCTCTTTAATTCTTTCACATTTTTTTCCTTTCTTATTCGTTAATTCCTTTTATTACTCCTTATTCATTCTACCCTATAGCTATCCTGGTTCCTCCTATCTATTCCTCCTCCTACTCTTCTTCTTTCCTTCTTCTCCATTCTGCCTCTCTACTCCTCCTCCTCAGCATCATTCTTCTCCTCCTCCTCCTACCCCTCCTCCTCCTCTTCCTTCTTTCTGCCTGTCTTTTTCCTCCTCCACTTTGTTCGCCTCTTCCTTCTCCTCCTCCTCCTCCTTTTTCGCCTCTTCCTCTTCCTTCTCCTCTTCCTCCTCCTCCTCCTCCTCCTCGCTGCATGTCGAGGTGGTTATTATGAGACACGAAAACCAAGTGTTGCTGATTCGGTTTTTTTCCCTTCTTCCCTCTCTCCCTCCCTCTCTCTTTCTCTCTCTCCCTCCCTCTCTCTTTCTCTCTCTCACTTCCTCTCCCTCTCTCTCTCTCTCCTTTCCGATATGCTACCCGTGATAACTCCCCAATACACACCCACAAAAGAGAGAGAGAGACATAATGGCGTGCCACCTGTATCTCGTTAGCACACACACACACACACACACACACACACACACACCTTCACGCATGTCACAGGTAACCTAAATACCAATTGTTAAAGTTAGTGATTTCTTGATAACTGGTTTTACATTCTTGCTATCTTCCATTTTTTTACCTTCCTTTCTTTTCTTTCTTTTCGTGTTTCTCTTACTTTTACTTTCTTTATTTTTTTTCTCTGTGATACTTTTCCTTCCATGCCGCGTAAAACCTCACACCCACTTTCAATATATTTTTTTCCACTTTTCATTTCATCTTTCTTCTTTTTCTTCTTTTTTTCCTCCTCTTCCTTCTTTCTTCCTCTATCTTCTGCTGTCTCTTCCTCTGTGCTACACTTCCTTCCTTCCTTCTAATTCCTTCCCTCGTCCACTCTTCATCTTTCTTCTCTTTCTTTTTTTCTCTCCTTCATTATTCTCCTCCTCCTTCTCCCTCTTTCTTTCTCTCTCTATTATTCCTCTTTGCATAACTTATTCAACCTCCTACCCTCCTCTTACTTCCTTCCCCTCATTCACTCTTCATTTTTCTTCTCTTTATTTTTCTTTCTTTCCTCTCCCTTCTTCCTAAATCCTCTTTCTTTCTCTTTCTTTTTCCTACATTACTCTTCCTTGCACGACATTCCACCTCTCACCCTCTTCCTCCTTCGTTCGCTCCACACCTCATCTTTCTTCCCCCTTTCTTTCCTCTTCCTCTTCCTCCTCCTCCTCCTCCTCCTTTCTTCCTCTATCTCGCTCCAGTAATAGACGGAAGAAACACCTCCAATATCAGGCTGCTGGCGCCCCTCTCAGTGATTTATCGACAATAACCGAAACTAAATTGCCGTAATATGTATCACTCTTCCTTGGGTTATGGTGGTGGTGGTGGTGGTGGTGGTGGTGGTGAATATACATGTGTTTTGTGAGTGGTAATGAGGATATCGTGCTCTTAGTGGTGGTGGTGGTGGTGGTAGTAGTAGTAGTAGTAGTAGAAGTAATAGAAGTTGAAGTTGTAGTCGTATACTTCAAAGCCCTAACAATCTTATTACTAACTTATGTAGGATAATAACTTCAGTACGACGATAAAAAAAGTTTGATGTTAAAGATTTATATATAATTTCTATACACGTTGTTTTTTTTTTTTTTTTACTTAATAATTGCGTTTTCTCTCGACGAAATGAATTAGATGAACCAATTTATCATCTTCTTTTCTAAACCTTCTTCGTAAAACTTGAAGGAACAAGAAAAACTACGCCCCCAATACCCGTGTTTTTTTTAATCTTCCCGACCAACCGAAACATGAAAAGCGACGAACAAGTGAGTCCCCGCTGAACGCTAAATAATTATAAAAGGAAAACGCACGTAAGATTGCCCCCGTTAGTATAAGTTCGTGAAAGCCTCGGAGTTAATAAATAAAAAAGAGCAGCGGGCCCCTAATCACTCTCCTCGTGGCCTTCCTTGAGCCTGAATTAAACTCTCATTAATTATTGTGGCCAGATATGTAACGTCGTGGGAGAGAGAGAGAGAGAGAGAGAGAGATGCACAAACCCTCCTCTCATGTGTTTGTTTGTATGTTTGTTTGTTGTATGTGACGTCGGAGAGCCGCAAATGTTGAGTGGAACGTCGACTTGCTTTAGAGAGAGAGAGAGAGAGAGAGAGAGAGAGAGAGAGCAGCTTCAGCCCGCCGCCGCAAGCCTCTCCTCTCTCTTCTCTCTCTCACTCTCACTCTCACTCTCTCCACCTCTCCCTCCCTCATCCTCTTCCTCCCGATCATCCGCTCTTCTCCTTGTTTCTTCCCCGCCCTGGTATTGATCGCTGGACGGAGTCTTGGGCGGGAGCGGCGCGAGAGGAGGAAGAGGAGGAGGAGGAGAATGAAGAGGAAGAGCTCGTGGAGGAGGAGGAGGGGCCGCGGACAGGCGTTCAGCACCACGAGTGAGGAAGATTCACCACACAGACAGTGGGATGCGCCCCGGCCCCGCCCACCGCCCGCACCACGCCGGGCGATTGGTCAAAAGAGACATGACCCCGCCCCGCGACGCATCTTTACCAATAGTCAATGGTAATGGGGAGCGGCGCCTCAGCCTATGGGATGCGCCTCGGCCATTATGCTGACACGCAACCTCAAGGACCGCCGCCGCGGACGCCGCCGCCGCCCATGCCAGGCCCTCCTCGGCGATCCCACCAGTGCCAGGGTGCCCCGGTGCAGGGGCCGGCGTCCCCGCGGGGCGGCATGGAGGGGCGGCGATGCTCAATACCGCCGCGGCGGTGTTGTCGTAAACAGCGGCGCGGCGCCATCCGTCACCCACAACGAACGCCGCGCCGCTCACGTATTCATGGCCCTAAATCATGCACGGCGACGCCCACGCTTTTTTTCTTTGTTCTCCGAGTGTTAAGTGAGGCGGCGGCGGTGGCGGCAGCGCTGTGGCTCCGCCGGGAGGACAGTCCGCCCGCCGCCCCCATCTCCCCGCCGCCCCCCTTACCCACTACAGTCCCCTGAAAGACGGGGCCGGGTCCCCACCCCCGCAGCTGGCTCCCGCAGCCCCGCGAGGCTCCGACACTCCCAGAGGCTTCCCGGCCCGCGCCGCCATTACGTCTTAGCGCGTTACTGTTTGTGTATGTGTATGTATATGTGTGTGTGTGTCTGTTTGTGTGTGTGTGTGTGTGCCGAGATGAGTATGTGACTTCAGTTACGTCTCTTCATCTTACAATATATATATATATATATATATATATATATATATATATATATATATATATATATATATATATATATAAATTCTTCCAGTCCGTGTTTGCCGAGAGCGGCGCGGCAGCAGCGGAAGAGCAGCATCAGTGTGTGGTGGAGGCATCGCGTTAATTATTGAGTGAGTGTTTGTCGGCACATCCCGGCACACACACACACACACACACACACACACACACACACACACACACACACACACACACACACACGGGGGAAGATCAGGGGCACACAAAGGCAGTGTTTGCAGAGGACGCGGCGTGCTCAAAATTTCATTACACTTCGTTTTCGTTTTTCCTAATCTTCTTTTTCATGTTTTTTGCTCGTGTATATATTATTAGGCTTTTTGCTGCGGCCGCCGCGCCGGGCTGCCGGTGTGCTTGTTTCTTGTCTGCTTCTGCTGCTGCTGTGCCTGCTCTTTTTGTCGTACTCTGGATAGCCGTGTCTCTCTCTCTCTCTCTCTCTCTCTCTCTCTCTCTCTCTCTCTCTCTCTCTCTCTCTCTCTCTCTCTCTCTCTCTCTCTCTCTCTCTCTCTCTCTCTCTCTCTCTCTCTCTCTCTCTCTCTCTCTCTCTCAAGCTCTGTAATTTTATATCTTTCTTTCAATACTTTGTTCTCCTCCTCCTCCTCTTCTTCTTTCTTCGTTCCCTCATTTTTCGTACTATTCTTTCTCCTCCTCCTCTTCTCCCACCTCCTCCTCCTCCTCCTCCTCACATACATCCCTTTGATTGCTTTTCTTGTATTTTGCGTTTTCTTTACCTCTTTCACCCTCCTCCTCCTCCTCCTCGTCCTCCTCCTCCTCCTTCTCCTCCTCCTCCTTTTCCTCCTCCTACTATTTGATTATTTTTACTTTATTGTCCTTTTTCTCTTCTTTCACCCTCCTCTTCCTCCTCCTCCTCCTCCTCCTCCTCTCCCTCCTTCATCATCGCTTTTTCCTCTTCCTTTCTATACTTCTCCCCTTCTTCCTACACTAAATCTTCTTACTCCACCACCACCTCCTCCCTTCTTGCCTCTCCTCCTTTACTCCTCCTCCTCTTTTTTTTCTTGTCTCTCCTCCTCCTCCTCCTTTTCCTCCATCATCTCCTATTCTTGTATGTTTCTTCTCCCCATCTTTCTATTCCTTTTTCTTCCACCGCCACCACTTTTTTTTTATCTCCTCTTCATCCTCTTCCTCGTCCTCTTTTTCTCTCCTCTACTCTTCCTCCTCCTCCTCTTTCTTCTCTTACTTCCTCTATACTTCTCCCATTCCTCCTTTGCTTCAACTCCACTATTTCTTCTTCTTTTTATCTTATACCTCTCCTCCTTTACTCCTCCTCACCCTCTTTTATTCTCCTTCTCCTCCCCTTCCTCCTCCTCCTTCCCAGGTAGGAGAGGCAGGTGAGAGGGGAGGGGGGAAGGAGGGTCTCAAAAAACTCCTGTAAGAGCTTGGTGGCGCGACTCAGCCTGTAATTATGATCTATCAAGCCCCGAGTGTGTCTGCCCCGACTGTTTGCTGATGAATAAGAGATGAGTTTGCGCTCGCTGCCGTAAGCTGGCCTCTACACCTCCGCCCTCACTCCCTCTCTCCCTCCGTTCTCCTTACTCTTCCCCCTCCTCATCCCTTTCACCCCTTCCACCACCCCTCCTTCCGTTCTACCTCACCCCCCTTTATCGTCTTCCTTGTAGTCTCCTTTCCTCCCTTCCTCCCTCTCTCCTTTCCTCTACCCCTTCCTCCTACGTCCCCTTCCCTCTCCATTCTTCTCCTACCTCCCCTTCCTTCCCCTTTACTCTCCTTCATTCTCTTCCTCAGTCTTCTCTCTTCCCTCTCTCCATCTCCTCCCTTTCTCTCCCTTTCTTTCTCTCAACCTTCCTCCTGTTTTTCCCTCCCCTTACTCTCCTCCTCCCTCCTCTCCCTTCCTTCCTTTTCACCTCCCTTACTCTCGCTCTCCCTCCCTCTCCTCCCTTACTCCCTCTCCCCTTCCTTAACCCTTCCTTATCTTCTTCCTTCCATCCCTACCTTCCCATCTTCCTCTTTCTTTCAGTCCCCTTACCTCCCTCCATCTCTCCCTTTCTCTTTCCTTTCTCTCCCCTTCCTTAACTTTTTATCCTCCTTTCCCTATCTTTCTTTCTACCTTCCCTTCCCTTCATTCTCTATCTTATAATCTCTCCACCTCTCCCCTTCTTACCTTTCCTTCATCCTTTCTATCATCCCTTACCTTTTTTTTCTTTCATTTCTACTCCCCGACAATTTCTCCCTTACACTCTTCCTCCTTTCTTTTTGCATTTTACTTTCATTCTCATTTCTCTCCTTCCCCTTTTCTTCCCCTTCCACTCTCCTCCAACCACCCTGATCTAATTAGTTATATACATACCTGTCTGTTTTCCTCTTCCTCCTCCTTCCCTATCCCCTTTCTTCTATTCCTCCCTTTATTCATTGTTCTTGTTTTTTACGTTCTTTTTTTTGTCATATTCTTGTTTCCTACTTCTTGCTTCATCCCCTCCTCCTCCTCCTCCTCCTCCTCCTCCTCTTTCTCCTGTCTCCCTTTCTCTTCTTCCTAAGTTGCTCTTTTTATGGCCCTTTCAGCAGCTCCTTACACGGAATGCGTATTTATTAGTTTCACATCAGTGGCTTTATTACTGCTGGTGGTACTACTATTACTACTACTACTACTACTACTATTACTACCACTATTACTACTACCACTACTATTACTACTACTACAACCACCATTACTACTGCTACTACTACTTCTACTACTACACGTCACCACATATCACTCACTGAGACCACCTAATGAATTCATGATCGTGTGTGTGTGTGTGTGTGTGTGTGTGTGTGCGTGTGTGTGCGTGCCTCTCTTATGAAGGGTAAATGTCATTAATCCTTTATTAGCCGCCAGACACTCAAACAGACAGACCCTCGCCTCACCTGATCACGTAATGGGAGGTTAATGGGCAGGTGCGCGAGGGTGCCAGCTCGTGCCAGATGGAGGAGGAGGAGAAGGAGGAGGAGGAGGAGAAGGTCAAGAAGAACAAAGAAGTAAAAGAAGTAAGAGGATGGTAGAGAAAGAGAATCAAGTGAATGAGGAGGAGGAGGAGGAGGAGGAGGAGGAGGAGGAGGAGGAGGGAGTGTGTTTAGATCGTTGTTAAGAAGAGTGCCAATAAAACTGTAATTCTTATAGAGAGAAGTGCCAAAAGAGAAGGAGGAGGAGGAGGAGGAGGAGGAGGAGGAGAACCAAGAAGCGTAAGTTATAGACAGAACTAAATGCAAAAAAAAAAATAACTTGTAGGTCATTAATAAAAAAAAATAGATGAGGAAGATGAAGAGAGGAGGAAGAAAGGGTGAGGAGGAGTGGGAGGAGAGGAGGAAGAGGAAGAAAAGATAAGGGAGGAAGTGAGAAGGAGGTGGGAAGTATGCGTGGGGGGTATGTAGGAGGAAGAGGAAGAAGAGGGAGGAGAAAGAGGAGGAGGAGGAGGAGGAGGAGGTGTGAGAGATATGTGTGTGGGAGTCAAGGAAGAAGGGAGGGAAGGGAAGGGAGAGAGGGGGAAAGGGAAGGGAGGTAAGAGGAAATGGGAGACGGGAGGGAAGGAGAGGAGGAAGGGAGGGAGGACTTCAGTTAATGGAGGGGTGATGAGATATAGAGTGAGGGGTGAATATGGGAAGGGGAGGACAGGGTGAGAGGGGAGAGGGGTGAGGGGGACTTATATAAGGGTGAGAGAAAGGGGTGGGAAGGAGGAGGAGGAGTAAGAAGAATAAAAAGAGGACGGAAAAAAAAAGGAATTAAGGAGAAAAGTAAGATTTAGAAATGTAAATTAAGTAAAGGGTTAAAAACAAATGGAAGAGGAGGAATAGGAGGAAGGGGTGGATAAGAGAAGGAAGAGGAGGAGAAGGAAGAAGAAGAGCAAGAGGAGGAGGAGGAGGAGGAGGAGGGGAAGGAGGAATTATGAAGAAGAACAATAAAAGTTAGAAGTACAAAAAAAAAAACAGAAGCTGGATGGTAAAGGAGGAAAAATATGACGAAGATGATAGAGAAGGATAGAAGGAGGAAACAGGAAAAGAAAGAGGAGGAAGAGGGGGAGGAAGAGGAGAGGGGAGAGGGGGGTAGGGTGCGTGAGTTCTGTTGTGGGGTCGCGAGGGAAAAGTTTTGAGTGCGGTGATCGTGATGAATATTGCAAATGTGATCTGACTCCCGCTGCTACTGGGAGGGCGACGGACACCATAACTTGTAACCACCTCCCTCACTCCCCTCTGTCCCTCCCTACCTCCCTCCCTTCCCTACGCTTTCCCTCCCTTACTCACCCCTACCTTCTGTTCCTCATCCTCTCACTCCTTCACACCTCCCTCACTTCTTTCCTCACTCTTATATTTTCTTTCTCCTTTTTTCCTTTTTCTCTTCCTCCTTCCTTCACTCACCCATGCACTCCCTTCTGTTCCTCATCCTCTCCCCCCTTCTCACCTCCCTCACTTTTTTCCTCATTTCTTTTCCTCTTACATTTTCTTTCTCCTTTTTCCTCTTTCTCTTCCTCCTTCTTTCACTCACTTCTGTTTCTCATTCTCTCCCTCTCACCGTTTTTACCTCTCTTTTTCTTTTCTCTTTCCTCCTTTTCTTCATTCTTTCTTTTCTTTCTCTCTCTGTTTTCCTTTTTTTCTCTCTTTCTCTCTCTCTTCCTCTCCTTTTCCTCCTCTTTTTCTCTTCTTCTCCCTCTCCGTTTTTACCTCTTCTTTCTTTCTTTTTCTACTTCTTCCATTTCTTTCTCTTCTTCATCTCTCTTGGTTTCCTTTCCCTCCCTCCTTCGCCCCTCACTCGCTCGCTCACTCCCTCACTCCAGTTCGTCAATCTCTCTCTCACTCCGCCACGTCTCCCTCACCTCCCTGCTCACCTGGTCACCTCCTCATCCTCGTCCTTATCTTTCTCTCTCCCCTTCTTTCTCCCTCCTCTTCCTCACTCTCTTCTTTTCCTCATTTTTTTCCAGTGCTCTCCATATCTCCCTCTTCGCTTTCCCTTTCTTTGTCCTTCTCTCTCTCTCTCTCTCTCTCTCTCTCTCTCTCTCTCTCTCTCTCTCTCTCTCTCTCTCTCTCTCTCTCTCTCTCTCTCTCTCTCTCTCTCTCTCTCTCTCTCTCTCTCTCTCTCTCTCTCTCTCTCTCTCTCTCTCTTTTTTCATTCTTCCACTACTCCATCCACTTGTCTCCTCCACCTCCTCATCCATCTAGTCTCCACCGCCACACGACCTCCTTCAGATTTCTCCTTCATCTCCACTTTCTGATACTGAACCTCCTCCTCTTCCTCCTCTTCTTCTATTACACTTCCACCTCTTCCATTGTTCATCATACTTCCTTTCCTCATTCTTCTTCACCCTTGCCTCCTCCTCCTCCTCCTCCTCCTCCTCATTCTTCTCCTCCTATCTTCCTCCTCCTCCTCCTGCTCATTCTTCTTCACCCTTAACTCATCCTCCTCCTCCTCCTCATTCTTCTTCACCCTTAACTCCTCCTCCTCCTCCTCCTCCTCCTCCTCCTCCTCCTCATTCTTCTCCTATCTTCCTCCTCCTTCTCTTAAGTTTCAAAAGGAAGAATTCAATAAACGCGCAACCAACACACACACACAAAAAAGGCAAAACTCTACTCTCTCTAAATTTAACCACAACAAAAAATAAGGAAAAAAAGAGCCGAGAAATTATAGAACCGAAAGAAAGAGAGAACACAGTCGATTCAGCAGGAAGGAAAAAACGGGAAAATGGTTTCGTTGTATGTATTGCAAATTGGATCTTCAGAGTCGGAGGAGTGGAATTGGATCTTGCATTATTTATTGAAGGGTTAAAAAAAAGGTGGTGGAGGAAGAAGAGGAGGAAGAGGAGGAGGAGGGGGGAGGGGAATGCGTATAATCTGTCACGGTGGCTAAAGAGAGGAACCACCAACACACTTTTATTCTCTCTTTTGAACGCACTTTTGACGCTCCTGAACGCACTTTTGTTCTCTTTAATGCACATCTTTTCGCACCTTAACGCACTTTAATTATATTCAACGTATATATTTCTTATTATATGTAACGTAATTTATCTCCAACGCACTTTTATCGGCTATTAACGCTTTTTTTTCGATGTTTAACGCACTTTATACTGATATTAACGCACTTCCAGCACACGTTATTGCATTTTAAAGTACTTAAATGCCCTCTAACGCATATTAACGCACTTTTATTTCCCTTTAACGCACTCTAACGCAGATTAACGCACTTTTATCTCCTTTTAACACAATCTAACGCACATTAACGTACTTTACCATATATTAACGCGTTCCTTCTTACTCTTCAACGCACTTTCACGCACTCCCACGCATATTAACGCACAGCATTTCCTTTTTTAACGCACTTTTGACTCTCTCTTTTCAGCCCTAGTAAACTATCTCTAATTGCTGCAAATAGAAGGAGAAAGGAATCATACTTATTCATTATCTCCTTAACGCACTTTAATCTCTCTTCAGCGCCCTCTAACGCTCATTAACGCACACTAATGGCTCTTTTAACGCACTCTATAGCTTTGTCACGCCACACAATTTTTTCACGGCTTCATTGAGAGGGAGTTTTCATCTTTATCCAATTTCGCACTTTAATCTCTCTACGCAATTTAACACACTAATGTCTCTTTAACTGCTCTTTATGGCTCTATAATGCGTATTGAACTATCCTTACGCACTCCCCTGACTCTTTATATGGAGAGAGAGAGAGAGAGAGAGAGAGAGAGAGAGAGAGAGAGAGAGAGAGAGAGAGAGAGAGAGAGAGAGAGGGGGGGGGGGGGTAACGATCAATATGGTGGTTACATCGCTCCAAAGTGGCGGGACCGTTTAACTATCTTACGAGGGGAGGCGCGGTCACGCACTCTCTCTCTCTCTCTCTCTCTCTCTCTCTCTCTCTCTCTCTCTCTCTCTCTCTCTCTCTCTCTCTCTCTCTCTCTCTCTCTCTCTCTCTCTCTCATCCATACAACTTTGTCACATGCTTATATTCGTTTTCTTTCCCTTCCTCTGCACATGTGAGTCCTTTCCCCGTATATTTCCCCTCCTTTCCCCCTCTAACTCCCCTGCTTTCCCCTCCTTTCCCCCTCTAACTCCCCTGCTTTCCCCTCTCATCCATTCTGTCGTCTCATATACCTCCCTCGCTCTCTCCTTTCTTCCATATAACTCCATATTATTTTCTTCGTTTTATTTATTTATTTATTTTTTTTATAATAAGAACCCTTCATTCCTCTTATGTTTCCCCTCCTTTCCCCTCTCATTCCCTGTCTTCCTTTATGCATTCCTTTCTCTGCCTCACTTTCCTTCCCTCGTGCACATTGCTTTCTTTTCTTCTCCTTTCTTTTCAAAACTCTTTCTTCCTCTCACTTCTCCCCTTCTCCCCTTATTCGCATCCCTTCCTTCCCCTCCTGACCTCTCCCCTTCCCTTCCTGTTACCTTCCTTTCACTCTCCTCTCTCTCTCACCTATATATAACCTCTCTTCCACCATACCTTCCTCTTTTCTCCCTCTATTCACCTTTTTTTCTCTCCTCACCTCGTCTCCCCTCTCCCCCCTGGCACCTCCCCTTTTTCTCTTCCTCCTCTCTTTCCTTTTCTGTCTTATCCCGTTTATCTTTTCATTTTCCTCCTTTACTCCTTTCTCTTTCTTCCCTTTTCCCTTACTTCAAACTACCTCTCACTCTCTCACTCCTCAACCTTACTTTTTTTCTGTCTATTTCTTTTCTGTTTCCCTTTCATCCCCTTAACTCACATCCCCTGACTTGAATTATCTCACAACTTATTCTTCAGTACACTTACATTACTTTTTTAACTGTGCAACTTACATATTTATTTTTCTACTTTATTGTTTTTATTGTTTGCTTGCTTGTTTTCCCGCGGTGTTTACCATCATATCCACCTTGTTTGTTTCTTGGCCATTTTTCTTTTCCTATAGGCTCATAAAACTACCCATGGATATACCCGCAACCTCCACGAAAGCCTTATCATATGTGTGTGTAATCCCCAAAATGCTTAAGAATATGGACCTTTGTTACTGGAATGAGCTGGGGTAAGATAGAGGCGCTGTTTTTCCTCATTATTTTTCTTACTCTCCGGAATATACAAAAAAAGAGAAATGCAAGAGTGAGAGTTTGACAAGGCCTCTCCACCCGAAATTGACCTCACTTTTGGCTATACTCTTTACTTTTGTCTATTATGGAAGCGGTGAGTAGAGGCCTTTTTTTTTTTTTGCTCTCTTTTTGTTGCCCTTGAACATTCTCCTTTGTTATGAAAAAAAAGATTGACAAGGCCTCTCCACCCGAAATTGACCTCTCTTTTGGCTACTCTCTTTACTTTTGTCTATTATGGAAGCGGTGAGTAGAGGCCTTTTTTTTTTTTTTTTTTGCTCTGTTTTTGTTGCCCTTGAGCATTCTCCTTTGTTATGAAAAAAAAGATTGACAAGGCCTCTCCACCCGAAATTGACCTCTCTTTTGGCTACTCTCTTTACTTTTGTCTATTATGGGAGCGGTGAGTAGCGGGCTTTTTTTGGGGGCACTCTTTTTGTTGCCCTTGAGCATTCTCCTTTGTTGTAAATAAAAAAAGATTGACAAGGCCTCTCCATGCACCCTGAACGAAAAGAATCACTCATAAAAGTTGGAAAGTTTCGTTTAGTCGGCGCAACATCTGTGGTCATATGCCAATCACTCATGAAAGCCAGACACTAATCTCCGTTGTAGACTTTGGAAATCTTTAATCTTTGTGAGAGAGAAAAGCGTCTGCAGAATACGGACCTGCTTCTCTTCACCAAGCTTCACCTCCTTCCTTCCTCCTTCTTAAGCTTCAAGCTCCTCCTCTTCACTCACTCCTCACCCAACTCACCCATGCATGTCTCACCCCTCTCCACCCCTATCCCATTCCTCACCTCTCTCCACCCCTCATCCATTCCTCACCTCTCCCCACCCCTCTCCCATTCCTCACGCCTCCCCGCCCCTCACCACTTCCTCACCTCGGCCCAATCACGCGCTAAAAACACGCTTGGATGCTCCTATAACAGATCTCCTCTTGACAGCCAACGTGACTCCGCCTTTCCAGTATTTTTTTTAACAAGATTACCCGCAAAACACCGCCACGGCCCCTCCCTGATAGTGGCAAATTGACGACTCCGTGATTGGACCTAACTGCTGGGCGAAGAGTAGGGGCTGACACGCGAAGGGGTCGTCTTGCAGTAGTTTGCAGTAGTGGTAGTAACAGTGTGTGTGTGTGTGTAGTGTGTGTAGTGGTAGTAGTCATCTAATGGTAGTGGTTACTGCAGTTCTATACGTAATGGTTGACTGACTGACTGTATGGCTGGATGGGTGGATGTGTGTGTGTGTGTGTGTGTGTGTGTGTGTGTGTGTGTGTGTGTGTGTGTGTGTGTGTGTGTGTGTTACATCACTATCATCATCTAATGGATAACGTTTACTGCAGTTCTATACGTAATGGTTGACTGACTGACTGTATGGCTGGATGGGTGGATGTGTGTGTGTGTGTGTGTGTGTGTGTGTGTGTGCCAAAAGTGCACACACACACACACACACACACACACACACACACACACACACACACAGAGCAGCAACCACACACTTACGTAATGGAAGAGACGGCCAAAAAAAATATTAACCTTTGCGTAAATCTAAGCAATACATCTTGACGGAGAGAGTAAATTTTAAACACACACACCCACACACACACACACACACACACACACACACACACACACACCGTTTTCCAGAGACATCATATATTTATCGTAATGACACTAAAACACAGGATAAGCTACACAATAAAGAAATCGAGAGAGAATGGCGGTGAGGACCCAGCTAGCCGTGACCACCACCACCACCACCATCACCACTACCACCACCACCATCACCACCACCACCACCACCACCACCACCACCACTCTTCCCCTCAAGTTACAGTATTGATGCTTGCAGTAAAGTAAGGAGTCCCAGCTGCTCTCTCTCTCTCTCTCTCTCTCTCTCTCTCTCTCTCTCTCTCTCTCTCTCTCTCTCTCTCTCTCTCTCTCTCTCTCTCTCTCTCTCTCTCTCTCTCTCTCTCTCTCTCTCTCTCTCTCTCTCTCTCTCTCTCTCTCTCTCTCTCTCTCTCTCTCTCTCTCTCTCTCTCTCTCTCTCTCTCTCTCTCTCTCTCTCTCTCTCTCTCTCTCTCTCTCTCTCTCTCTCTCTCTCTCTCTCTCTCTCTCTCTCTCTCTCTCTCTCTCTCTCTCTCTCTCTCTCTCTCTCTCTCTCTCTCTCTCTCTCTCTCTCTCTCTCTCTCTCTCTCTCTCTCTCTCTCAATATTGATCGTGTGCAAAGTTTAAAATTCAACTCACTAACACTTCGCTGCCACTACTACTTCTACTACTACTACTACTACTACTACTACTACTATACTATTGCTGTATACACGTGGCTGATTTTGTTCTTGCAAATGTTCTCATATGTTCAAACTTAACTTTCAATGTTTTAACCTTTCTGCTCCTCCTCCCCCTTCCCTACTTTCTCTCTTTTCCTCTTCTTCCTCCCTCACATTATTTTTTTCTTTCTCTCTCTCCTCTTTTTCAACTATTAATTTCTTATTCGCCTTTATTTTTTTTTTGTTGTCCAGGCTTCTATTTTTTTTCTTTGCATATCATTTCCTTCCTCCTCCTCCTCATCATCATCATCATCATCATCATCATCATCCCCCCCCTCCTCCTACTTGTGGTGTGGTGTGATGTGGTGTAATATCCTTGAGAGAGAGAGAGAGAGAGCAACACAGTGGAATATTCAGACCCGTGACTCCCGCCATCAATAAAACACAAGCTAGACAGGACGAAGCACAACAAGAAAGCAGAGATACATCCCCATGAATCAGGCAACACACCTCTCCCGATCACTTAGAGATGACCAGAGAAAAGAAAAAAGAAGAGAAAATGCGCCTGAGTTGATTTTTTTATTATATTTTCCTTTTTTCCCATTTGCATTTTACCATTTTACTTTTGTTTCCTTTATTTTCTTGTTGTTTTCATTTATTTTTTACCGTTTATATACTTGTTTTTCTTTTTTTTCTTCCTTTTTCACATTTACCTTTTTTTATTTTTCATTTTACCATTTTACTTTTGTTTCCTTTTTCTTGTTATTTCCATTTTCTTTTTATAATTTACCTGTTTTCCTTTTTTTCTTCCTTTCTCACATTTACCATTAACTTTTTTTTCTATTTTTCTCATAGCTCAAGGGCACAAAAAAAAGGAAACAATAATAAAAAAAAAAGCCCGCTACTCACTGCTCCTAAAATGAATCAAAAGAGGTGGCCGAAAGAGAGGTCAACTTATAGTCTAACTTTGCTCTTTTAATAATAAGTATCTGGCAGTGCATCTGTTTCACCTGTATATTATTAAAGAGAGATAAAAAAAAAATTGCACACTTTTACCGCCTTTTATTCACTTATTATTTCTTATCATTTACGTGCAGTCCCATTTTCCATCCTAAACAAACCTAAAATTAACTCTACTAACGTTTCCTTTCACCTGTATTGCTTTACCTTTGCACACACACATAAAAAAAATGCAAAACTATCACCGTCTATCACCTTTTGTACCTCCTAACCCTACCTGACCTGAACGAACCTAATTTAACCTTAACTAACCTAACCTACCTGCATTATCTTACCTGTACACACACAAAAGGTACAGAACTCTCTCTTTTTATCCCCTTCTCCCTCTAACCATACCTAAGCAAACCTAATTAAACTAACCTAACCTTTTACCTGCATTATCTTACCAGTACACACACAAAACGGTGCCAAATTCTCACCTTCAGTCACCTTTCGTCCCTCCTAACCTCACCTGACCTAATCTATGCACACCTAATTTATCTTGAAATAATCTAACCTTCTATACCTGCATATATTTTCACCTGTACAAAAACTAAAAGGTTCCACACTCTCTCACCTCTCCATCACCGTCGCCAGGTAGCAGGTTTTAAGGTGTAATGTACTAATGGGCAGGTAAGGCGTGCTATTAACTCTGCATACTCGTGTTAGTGCGAAAGATTGACTCGCCGGCAAACACTCCGTCGAGAGCTTTTATGGTTATCGAGAAACATTTGTGTATCGAATGCGTAAAGGTGAATTAAAGTGGCGACATTACATCAAGGTTTTATTTTTTTTTCTCTCTCTCCCTCTCTTTTTTTTCTCGCTCTCTCTCTCTCTTTCTATGCTGGGGGGCTGGGGAGGTGGATGAGTGAGTGAGTGAGTTGTGAGTGGGAAGGACATGTGTGTGTGTGTGTGTGTGTGTGTGTGTGTGTGTGTGTGTGTGTGTGTGTGTGTGTGTGTCGATCTTTCCCTTCTCTTAATTTTCTTCCTCCTTTTCTTCTTCCTCCTTCTCCTTCACCTAACTTCTTTATACTCTTTTTTTTCTTGTATTCTCTCCCTTTCACTCTCTTCCTCCTTTACATTTCTCATCTATCCTCCTCTTTCCTCTTTTTCCTCCTCTTCCTCATCCCCCTTTCCCCTCTGCTCCTTATTATTTTCTTCATTCCTTTTCTCATCCTCAACCTCTTCCTCCTCCTCCTTTTTTCTTCTCTCTTTTCTCCTGCACTTCCATCTCCCTCCTCTTCCTCCTCCTCATGTTTTTTTTCCTTCTTCAAGTTCCTCCTCTCTTCATTTCTCCTGCACTCCCATCTCCATCACCACCTCCTCCTCCTCCTCCTCCTCCTCCTTCATCCCTTTCTCATTCCCATCCCTCCATTCTTTCCCTGCACCCTTTTCCTTGCCCCCTTTTCCCCCTGTTTCCTCTGTCCCTTAAGAACCCCCTTATTTCCGCCTCTTTTATTAATGATGTGTGGCAGGGGAGTTTAGGGGTCCTTCTCCCTTGCCCTTTCGTGCCCTGCCTAACCCCTGTTCCTGTGCCCCTTATACCCCTGTTCCCCTACTGTTTAATACCCTTTCTGTATCGCACTAACTTGTATGTCCTAGTTTTAATGTTCTTTTTATACGTATGTCATTGTTGCCCTGTTTCCTTTGCCCTTATGTTTATGCCCGCTTCCATATCCCAATTATTCTGTAGTTTATATGTATGTTTCCTTGCCCTTTGATACCCTTTCTGTACCCTTTATTTATCTTACCAGTTGATATGTTTTGATTTCACTGCCCTCATTGTACCATATTTCTCTGTTTCGCTGTTTTATTTTCTCCTCGCATTGTTGTTTCCATACACTAGTTATTCTGTCTGTTCTGTGTGCTGTTTCACTTTGTATATAGGTATGTACTTCTTTTTCACTCCTGTTTCATTTCTTGTTTCATTTTGTTCCGTCTCTGGTTTTTCCCGTTCCATAATATCGCTCGTGTGTGTGTGTGTGTGTGTGTGTGTGTGTGTGTGTGTGTGTGTGTGTGTGTGTGTGTGTGTCCCTTCCCTTCCCTTCCCTTCCCTCTACTCTGTGTGTGTGTGTGTGTAGGTGTGTGTGTGTGTGTGTGTGTGTGTGTGTGTGTGTTTATGGGCCTGTTTGCTACATGATCGTTATAATGTTTCTTAATGATATGTGTTAAATGCGTAGACTTATTATGATTATTAGTACTGTGGATTTGCTTCAGACGTATCTTTTTTTTGTTTAATAGCATCTAACTCATTTTCGTTTCTTAATTTCTTCTTACTTTTTTCTCTCCTTTCTTTATTTCCCTTTCTTCTTTTTCTTTCTTCTTTCTTTTTTCCATTCATCAATCTAGCAATTATTTCCACTTTGTTTTCTTTCTTCCGTTTCTTTTCCTTTCTCATATATATTTTTTTCATTTTCCATTTATCAGTTTATCAATTATTTCCCACATTTTTCCTCTTCCTCCTCCTTTCTTTCCATTCCTTTCTTCTTTAAAGTTATTCATTCCCTTTTCTTTCTTTCTCAATCCGTGCATCAATGTTACCCTTCCCTTACCATCCCTCCCTTTCCCAGTCTGTCTTTTCTTTCCTTTATTTTCCATCTATGTGCTTTCCTTTTTCGTCTTTTTTTCCTTCAATTCTTTTCTTCCTCCCTTTTGATTCTGCTCCTTTTTTCGTCAATCCATGTATCCCCCTTTCCCTTCTTCTCTCTCCCATTCCCTTCCCTTTCTACTCCTCCTCGTTTCGTTCCGTTCCCTTTCCTTTCCTTCCCATACCTTCCCTTCCCTTCCCTTTCCTTACCTTCTCATACCTTCCCTTCCCTTCCCTTTCCTTACCTTCCCATACCTTCCCTTCCTTTCCCTTTCCTTACCGTCCCATCCTTTTCCTTTCTTTCCCTTCCTTTCTCTTTCCTTCCCTTCCCTTCCCTTCCCTTCCCTTCCCTTCCCATCCCATCCTTTTCCTCTCCTTCCCTTCCCATCCCTTCCCTTCCCTTATCTTCCCCTCCCTTCCCTTCCCTCCACTCTCTACCTCCGTTAAAATATCATTCCTCCTCCTTCCCTCACACCCTTCCATTCAGCCGTCTTCCTTCACCCATCCATCCACTCATCCCTCCCTTCCTCCTTTCTCTCCCTTCTCTCCCTCTCCCTAGCTCCGAAAGAGACGTGAAGGGAGGAGGGAGATTAATGGAAAGGAGACAGACTGCGGAGGCTGGTGATGGAGATGAGAGAGAGAGAGAGAGAGAGAGAGAGAGAGAGAGAGAGAGAGAGAGAGAGAGAGAGCACACACCATATGTTTCCTTCACTAACACCATCAACCGTAACACCAGAAGCAGAGATAACACACACACACACACACACACACACACACACACACACACACACACGCAGAAAGGGGGATCGTATTTTTCCTCCTTATTCACTTCCTTTAAAACAGTCGAATCGTGGAATAAAAAAAAAATAAAAAAAAAGAGAAAGACACAGCAAAAAAAATTACACGAATAGCAAAATAGATTACAGAATGAGCAAAAAAAAAAAAAGTTACACAAATATCTAAAATTTATTGAAACGCCGCATTACCGCCGACAAACACCTCGTGAAAGTAGCGGAAAAAGAACAAGAAAATAAACAAACAAAAAAATAAATAGATATACCCGAATCATGGAAATCGCACAGAGCAAACGAACGAATCACCGAAAAAATTATAGTTAACGGAAACTGCGTGAAAGAAAAAAAAAAAAAGAAATTCACCCTCACGAAAGTTCAGTCACCTGCCACACACGAATATTCTACAGGTGAGATGCACAGGTGTCTCGCGCTAGCAAATGTTCAGTGCCAAGGCGTGGGAGGGCGTGGGCGTGGCGTGGGTTTGTATAGGCCTGATGCAAGCCTTCCACCGCTACCACCACCACCACTGCCACCACCGCCGCCTTCTTCATCACCAATACCAAGAACACCAACACCAACACCGTAACACAATCCGGAATACCAGTCGCAACGCTCTGAGTAAGGGTGGACTGGCCGTGTTTGTGTGTGTGTGTGTGTGTGTGTGTGTGTGTGTGTGTGTGTGTGTGAGGGTGGGTAGGTGGGTGGGGGGGAGTAAGGAGCAATAGATGGATGGAGGATGTAAGTGGGTTCACATGGATGGATGGATGGGTGGTGGTGATGGTGGAAGCGGTGGTGGTTGTGTCGGTCAGCTAACACTAGTACTGTTAGCTTGTGTGTGTGTGTGTGTGTGTGTGTGTGTGTGTGTGTGTGTGTGTGTGTGTGTGTGTGTGTGTGTGTGTGCAGCACAGGGCGGCGGGGTTCGGGCGCCGCAGGGCCACCACCTACCTCTGGGCAGGCGCCGTGCCACCGGCTTCACCCTCATGTCGGCGCGGCAGGAGGGACGGAGGGAGGGAGCGGCGGCGGGCGCGGCGGCGGGAGCGTGACGGAGGCGGCCCCGGAGGAGGAGGAAGGCCGCCAGACAGGTGGCAGTGTCTCAAGACAGCCGTGCCACTGTGCCATCATGAAACATCATTAGAACCATCATGCCTCCCACGGGGGGCGGCGCCCTCCCCGCCGCCACGTCCACCACTCACCTCCTCCTGCACCTTTGTAAGGCGACGGGCCATTGGCCCAAGACGTGGCGGCGCGCCGCCCCGGGGGGCGTGGCCAGGCGGCGCCGCCCACCAGGACGCCCGATGACAGTCAGGCACCAAACAACAAAATGCTGGGCGGTATCAGAGCCAAGTGGCGGGGACACCCGAGTATTGATCCCTGGCACGCCGGGCCCACATGTTTATGGTGGCACTCCCCTGCACCCCTCCCCAGCCCCCCATGATGGAATGATTCTGATGGCACGTTTATGGTGGCACTCCCTGCCCTCACCCCCCACACCCCACACCCCATGATGGAATGATTCTGATGGCACATGTTTATGGTGGGACCCTCCACTCCCACCTCTCCCAACACTCCCCCACCATGATGGAATGATACTGATGGCACATGTATGGTGGCACTCTCCCTGCCCCCACCCCTCCAACCCCTGCTGGCACCCCCCATGAAGGAATGGCTCTGATGGCACCTTTCACTGTATCCTGACACTCCCTCACGCCCCCTGCAGTGCCATCTCTCTGAACCGCGGCACTCATCCCCTCCTCCTCCTCTCCCCCTCTGCTTTTTCCCCTCACCCCTACCCCCCGCCCCCCCTGGTGTGTACACTAATGCCACACTGAGAGGCCAAACACTCGCCACACCCCCCGAAGATGAAAGAAACATTCGTGTACATCACAGGAAGTATGGCCGACACACACACACACACACACACACACACACACACACACACACACACACACACACACACACACACACACACACATTCACACGCACACACGAAGACAAGTACATTATTCTCACCTCATAAAATATGCATACACACACTCACACACACACACACACACACACTCACACACACACACACGCACACACACACACACACACAGTAGTATAAGAAGAGAACAAAAAACGCCTTCTGAATTGCTTAACATGAAAGAGAGCAAATCGATCCCTTAACTTGACTCATTTTCTTTACACTTTTGCAGCGAATCGTCGAGAGAAAAGCGAGGAAAAGAAACTGACGAATAACAAAGCGCATTATTCCTACATTAAATCCCAGTGAAGTGTTCGACAGCCAGACAGAATGTACGATAATATGAGAAATGATGTCAGTGAAAAATAAAGAGATGAAAAACAGGTGGAAGAGGTGCTTGAAGTGGAAGTGGATGTGGAATAAGTGGACGGAAAGGGGGAATTGGCTATACTTAAAAGTGGACGGAAAGAGGGAATTGGCTATACTTAAAAGTGGACGGAGAGAGGGAATTGGCGATACTTAAAAGTGGACGGAGAGAGGAATTGGCTATACTTAAAAGTGGACGGAGAGAGGGAATTGGCTATACTTAAAAGTGGACGGAGAGAGGAATTGGCTATACTTAAAAGTGGACGGAGAGAGGGAATTGGCTATACTTAAAAGTGGACGGAGAGAGGGAATTGGCTATACTTAAAAGTGGACGGAGAGAGGGAATTGGCTATACTTAAAAGTGGACGGAGAGAGGGAATTGGCTATACTTAAAAGTGGACGGAGAGAGGAATTGGCTATACTTAAAAGTGGACGGAGAGAGGGAATTGGCGATACTTAAAAGTGGACGGAGAGAGGAATTGGCTATACTTAAAAGTGGACGGAGAGAGGGAATTGGCTATACTTAAAAGTGGACGGAGAGAGGGAATTGGCTATACTTAAAAGTGGACGGAAAAAGGGGATTGGCTACACTTAAAAGTGGACGGAGAGAGGGAATTGGCGATACTTAAAAGTGGACGGAAAGAGGAATTGGCTATACTTAAAAGTGGACGGAAAGAGGGGATTGGCTATACTTAAAAGTGGACGGAGAGAGGGAATTGGCTATACTTAAAAGTGGACGGAGAGAGGGAATTGGCTATACTTAAAAGTGGACGGAGAGAGGGAATTGGCTATACTTAAAAGTGGACGGGTAGAGGGAATTGGCTATACTTAAAAGTGGACGGAGAGAGGGAATTGGCTATACTTAAAAGTGGACGGAGAGAGGGAATTGGGTATACTTAAAGTGGACGGAGAGGAATTGGCTATACTTAAAAGTGGACGGAGAGATGGAATTGGCGATACTTAAAAGTGGACGGAGAGGAATTGGCTACTTAAAAGTGGACGGAGAGAGGAATTGGCTATACTTAAAAGTGGACGGAGAGAGAATTGGCTATACTTAAAAGTGGACGGAGAGAGGAATTGGCTATACTTAAAAGTGGACGGAGAGAGGGAATTATACTTAAAAGCGGCCGGAGAGAGGGAATTGGCTATACCTAAAACTGCACGGAGATAGGGGATTGGCTATACTTAAAAGTGGACGGAAAGAGGGGATTGGCTACACTTAAAAGTGGACGGAGAGAGGGAATTGGCTACTTAAAGTGGACGGAGAGAGAGGGAATTATACTTAAAAGTGGACGGAGAGAGGGAATTGGCTATACTTAAAAGTGGACGGAGAGAGGGAATTGGCTATACTTAAAAGTGGACGGAAAGAGGGAATTGGCTATACTTAAAAGTGGACGGAAAGAGGGAATTGGCTATACTTAAAAGTGGACGGAGAGAGGGAATTGCCTATACTTAAAAGTGGACGGGTAGAGGGAATTGCCTATACTTAAAAGTGGACGGGTAGAGGGAATTGCCTATACTTAAAAGTGGACGGGTAGAGGGAATTGCCTATACTTAAAAGTGGACGGAGAGAGGGGATTGGCTATACTTAAAAGTGGACGGAGAGAGGGGATTGGCTATACTTAAAAGTGGACGGAGAGAGGGAATTGGCTATACTTAAAAGTGGACGGGTAGAGGGAATTGGCTATACTTAAAAGTGGACGGGTAGAGGGAATTGGCTATACTTAAAAGTGGACGGGTAGAGGGAATTGGCTATACTTAAAAGTGGACGGAGAGGATTGGCTATACTTAAAAGTGGACGGAAAGAAGGAATTGCCTATACCTAAAAGTGGACGGAGAAAGGGGATTGGCTATACTTAAAAGTGGACGGAAAGAGGGGATTGGCTATACTTAAAAGTGGACGGAGAGAGGGAATTGGCTATACTTAAAAGTGGACGGAGAGAGGGAATTGGCTATACTTAAAAGTGGACGGAGAGAGGGGATTGGCTATACTTAAAAGTGGACGGAGAGAGGGGATTGGCTATACTTAAAAGTGGACGGAGAGAGGGGATTGGCTATACTTAAAAGTGGACGGAAAGAAGGAATTGCCTATACCTAAAAGTGGACGGAGAAAGGGGATTGGCTATACTTAAAAGTGGACGGAGAAAGGGAATTGGCTATACTTAAAAGTGGACGGAGAGAGGAATTATACTTAAAAGTGGACGAGAGAGGGAATTGGCTATACTTAAAAGTGGACGGAGAGGAAGCTATACTTAAAAGTGGACGGAGAGAGGAATTGGCGATACTTAAAAGTGGAAGGATAAAGGGAATTGGCTATACTTAAAAGTGGACGGAGAGAGGAATTGGCTATACTTAAAAGGGGACGGAGAAGAGGGAATTGGCTATACTTAAAGTGGACGGAGAGAGGAATTGCTATACTTAAAAGTGGACGGAGAGGAATTGGCTATACTTAAAGTGGACGGAGAGAGGAATTGGCTATACTTAAAAGTGGACGGAGAAAGGGGATTGGCTATACTTAAAAGTGGACGGAGAGAGGGAATTGGCTATACTTAAAAGTGGACGGAGAGAGGAATGCCTATACTTAAAGTGGACGGAGAGGAATTGGCTATACTTAAAAGTGGACGGGTAGAGGGAATTGCCTATACTTAAAAGTGGACGGAGAGGAATTAGCTATACTTAAAGTGGACGGAAGAGGAATTGGCTATACTTAAAAGTGGACGGAAAGAGGAATTGGCTATACTTAAAAGTGGACGGAGAGAGAGAATTGGCTATACTTAAAAGTGGACGGAGAGAGGAATTGGCTATACTTAAAAGTAGACGGGTAGAGGGAATTGCCTATACTTAAAAGTGGACGGGTAGAGGGAATTGCCTATACTTAAAAGTGGACGGAGAGAGGGAGTTGGCTATACTTAAAAGTGGACGGGTAGAGGGAATTGCCTATACTTAAAAGTGGACGGAGAGAGGGAATTGCCTATACTTAAAAGTGGACGGGTAGAGGGAATTGGCTATACTTAAAAGTGGACGGAGAGAGGGAATTGGCTATACTTAAAAGTGGACGGAGAGAGGGAATTGGCTATACTTAAAAGTGGACGGAGAGAGGGAATTGGCTATACTTAAAAGTGGACGGAAAGAGGGAATTGGCTATACTTAAAAGTGGACGGAGAGAGGGAATTGGGTATAATTAATAGTGGACGGAGAGGGAATTGGCTACTTAAAAGTGGACAGAAGAGGGAATTGGCTATACTAAAAGTGGACGGAAGAGGAATCTATACTTAAAAGTGGACGGAGAGAGGAATTGGCTATACTTAAAAGTGGACGGAGAGAGGAATTGGCTATACTTAAAAGTGGACGGAGAGAGGGAATTGGCTATACTTAAAAGTGGACGGAGAGAGGGAATTGGCTATACTTAAAAGTGGACGGAGAGAGGGAATTGGCTATACTTAAAAGTGGACGGAGAGAGGGAATTGGCTATACTTAAAAGTGGACGGAGAGAGGGAATTGGCTATACTTAAAAGTGGACGGAGAGAGGGAATTGCCTATACTTAAAAGTGGACGGAGAGGATTGGCTATACTTAATAGTGGACTGAGAGAGGAATTAGATATACTTAAAAGTGGACGGAGTGTGGGTATTGGCTATACTTAAAAGTGGACGGAAAGAGGAATTGGCTATACTTAAAAGTGGACGGAGAGAGAGAATTGGCGATACTTAAAAGTGGACGGAATTGGCTATTTAAAAGTGGACGGAGAGAGGCTATACTTAAAAGTTGAGAGAGGAATTAGCTATACTTAAAAAGTGGACGGAGAGAGGGAATTGGCTATACTTAAAAGTGGACGGAAGAGGAATTGGCTATACTTAAAGTGGACGGAGAGAGAAAGGATACTTAAAAGTGGAAGGAAGGAGAGGGAATTGGATAAAAAAGTGGAAGGAAAAAGGGAAAGTAAAAGAAGAGAAGCGAAGAGAAGGGACGAAAATAGAGTAGAAGGGAAGGGAAGGGAATCGAAAGAAAGGAAAGGGGTGGAAAGAGAGGGAAAGGAAAATTAAATACCTGTTTACCTAGAAGAAAGAAAAAAAGATAAAGTACTTTCAAATAAACATGAGGGAAGTAAGGAAAGAAAAGGGAAGGGAAAAGAAAAGGTAGGAAAAGGAAAGAAACGAAAGTTAGGAGAAGGGAAAATAAGAAAAGAAATGGAAAGGAAAGCGAAGGAGAGGGAATGGAAGTGAAGGAAAGGGGAAGGAGGAAACATAAAGGAGGTGAAAGAAATGAAGGGAAAAAAGGGAAGGAAAGGAAGGAAGGGAAAGAAAAGTGAAGGAAGAGAAAGGAAGGAAGGAAAAGGAAGGAAGAGAAAGGAACAAAAGGGAATAAAAGTGAAGGAAAGAGAGAAGGAAAAGGGAAGGAAAAGGAAAGAGCAGGCAGAGTGAAGGAAGAGAAAGGAAGGAAGGGAAGAAAAGAGATCTTGCATTCAGAGAAGGAAAGAAGAGAAAGGAAGGAAGGGAAGAGAAGGAACTTGAGATCTTGCATTCAACAAGAGAGAAGTGAAGGAAGGGAAGGGAAGGAAGGGAAGAGAAGGGAAGAGAAGTTCTTGCACTCAGAGCAGAGAAGTGAAGGAAGAGAAGGAAGGGAAGGAAAGGGAAGGAAGGGGAGAGAAGGAAAGAGAAGATCTTGCATTCAGAGCAGAGAAATGAAGGAAGAGAAAGGAAGGAAGGGAAGAGAAGGAAAGAGATCTTGCCTTCAGAGCAGAGAAGTGAAGGAAGAGAAAGGAAGGAAGGGAAGAGAAGGAAAGAGATCTTGCATTCAGAGCAGAGAAGTGAAGGAAGAGAAAGGAAGGAAGGGAAGAGAAGGAAAGAGATCTTGCATTCAGAGCAGAGAAGTGAAGGAAGAGAAAGGAAGGAAGGGAAGAGAAGGAAAGAGATCTTGCATTCAGAGCAGAGAAGTGAAGGAAGAGAAAGGAAGGAAGGGAAGAGAAGGAAAGAGATCTTGCATTCAGACCAGAGAGGTGAAGGAAGAGAAAGGAAGGAAGGGAAGAGAAGGAAAGAGATCTTGCATTCAGAGCAGAGAGGTGAAGGAAGAGAAGGAAGGGAAGGGAAGGGAAGGGAAGCTCAGTACCTTTGCCAAGTAAGGGAGGAAAGGGAAGGAAAGGAAAGGGAAGATCTTGCATTCAGAGCAGAAAAGTTTAGGGTGTTGGATTGCCATACTGGTGTCCTCCGTTAGGAAGGTTATTTATTTATTTTTTTATTTTTTTCGTCAGCACAATGCCTGACTATTGCTGACGCTGCGGCCTGACAAAGGAAAAGGGTGGTCAGCACACACACACACACACACACACACACATGGGGGAAGACATTCTCTGTGACCTTGAAGGGTCTCTCTCTCTCTCTCTCTCTCTCTCTCTGTCTCTCTCTCTCTCTCTCTCTCTCTCTCTCTCACACACACACACACACACACACACACACACACACACACACACACACACACACACACACACACATACACACACTAGATTTCAGTTTGCTTCTCCCTTTTTCATTCATTTATGTTTTTTTCTCATAAATTCCTTCAGTTATTTTCATTTTTCATCTCCAGTAAGCACACACAAGCAGTGAAAGGGTAGTTGGGTCTAGTATGAGAAGCCAGTGTTTAGGTTGGTCTCCCCTTCTGTTCCATCGTTTTCTGTCGTTTTCCTCTTAACTCTGTACTGCGGTTGTGTTCACGCGTCAAAAGTAACACGATCTCTCTTATTGTCATCCTTATCCTGGGTGACGGCATTACTTTCTTACCCGCGGCGTGCTCACATGACAAGTAAATCCTCTCCTCTATCATAATTTTACCTGTCCGCGTAATCCACCAGGTAGGGTCAAACACCTGGGTACGCTGGCGGCGGCGGTGATAGTAGGAGCGGTGGTGGTAGGCGGGGACGGTGGTGGTGGTCGTGGGAGGGGATTTACATAGATTTACATAGAAAATCAGACCACACAGACCCCATGGTCCAGACTTGGTGGTCTGTCCTTAAACCTAAGTGATTTTACATTAATCAGAAGACTCCAAAACGTTGCATTTCTACTCTAGTTGATATTAAGTTGAAGGAAGTGACGGTCGAGCTTATTTTTGAAGGAGTCAATCGTGTTACACTGGACCACTGATGATGGGAGCTTATTCCATTCTCGCACTACACCGTTGGTGAAGAAAATGCAGCAGTCTGAAATTTACTTGTCACATCATCTGTTTACGCCATTGTTCCTCGTGCGCAAAGTGTCATCGATCATAAACAATGTTGATCTGTCTACATTCGTGAAACCATTAAGTATTTTAAAACATTCGATCAGTTTTCCTCGGAGGCGACGTTTCTCAAGAGAGAACATGTTAAGGGTAGAAAGCCTTTCTTCGTAGGATTTGTTGCGCAAGGAAGGGATAATTTTCGTTGCCCGACGCTGAACACCTTCTAATTTAGCAATATCCTTTGCATGGTGGGGAGACCAAAACTGTACCGCATATTCCAAGTGGGGTCTGACTAAACTGTTGTAGAGCGAGTATTACATCTTTATTCTTAAATAAAAAGTTTCTTTAAATGAAGCCCAACATTCTTTTCGCGTTATTTGCTGAATCGATGCATTGCTGTGAGAATTTTAGGTTTGACGCGATTTTGACCCCCAAGTACTTGACGCATTGTACGCTTTTGTGGTTAACTACGCGAATTTAGTAATAAAAATTTTTATTACTCTTTCAAACTTGAAGGACCTTGCACTTGTTCGTTATTCAGGGCAGCATCCATCGATCCGACCAAAATTGAATTTTAAAAAAAATCTTGCTTTGGCCTGTCCTCTCTCAGTGAGAACCGAGTTACCAATCTTTGTGTCGTCTGCAAATTTACTAATGCGGTTATTGAGTCCAACATCCACGTCGTTGATGTAAATATGAAGAGAGCACTGGGAGAGAACCCTCCCCTGGGGACGCCAATAGTGTGACAGGCGCCCCTCTGAGTTAAATCCTTCAATCACTACTATTTGTTGTCTGTTGATCAAACAATTCTCGATACATTGGTTTACCTGACATTCAATAACTATTTGTTTTAATTTGTAAAGTAATTTATGATGCGGGACTTTATCAAACGCTTTCTGAAATCAAGATAGACTACGTCCAGTGATTTGGTTACGTCATAAACAGTGAAGAGGTCGTTATAAAGGTTAATAGATTTGATAGGCAGGATCTTTTTATTCGGAAGCTATGTTGTGAGTCCCCAATTAATGAGTGGCTTTCAAGGTAACTCACAATTTTGTCTCTAATTATGCCTCTTGCTACCTACAACCGAAGTTAGACTAATGGGCCTGTAATTACCTGGTACTTTTTGTCTCCTTTTAAAAATCGGTGTCACGTTAGCCTTTTCCAATCTGAAGGGACAATGCCTTGTCGCAAGGACATATTGAATACGGTGAGGGAGGAGAGTATTTCGCTCTTTGTTTCTTTCAGCAGAGTTGGATATACGTTATCAGGGCCAGGACTTTTATTTGTTTTAAGTGATTTGAGGGCTTTAAGGACTTCATCGGGTTTTATTTCAAAGTTAGACAATGCATGCTCGGATTTACATTAGTACTGGTGTTGGTGGTGGTGGTGGAGGACTGTTATTATTAAACACCGAGGAAAAGTAATTATTTAATAGGTTTGCAACGTGTTGGCTGTCAGTCACTAGTGCACCGTCGCTGTTTATTAAAGGTCCAATTCCACTTCTGATCGCCTTTCTGTTGTTTATGTAACTGAAGAAGGATTTCGGATTATTTTTACAGTTGGCTGCAATATTTACTTCATATCTACGCTTTGCCTGATGCACTAATCTTTTTACTCGTCGCCTTGCATCATTGTAAAGTCTAATGTTTTGGGCGTGCTTTTGGTTTTCTTTAACCTGTAAGACAATTTTCTCTCCTTGACTGAGTGTTTAATTTCGCTATTAAACCAAGGTGGACTTTTATTAGTGTTAATTCGCTTCTTGCACAAGGGGACAAATGTGTCCTGCTGAGTGAGTAAGTGTAAGTGGGGCTTAAAACAGCAGGAAAAGAAATATCTTTTTTTGTAAAGCTCTCCAGGACTAACAGGGTGGTGGATGATTGGAATAGGCTTAGCAGTCATGTGGTGAGTGCCAATACAATTGTCACATTCAAAAATAGACTAGATAAATTCATGGACAGCGATATTAGGTGGGGTTAGATACACGGGAGCTTAGGGTCAAAGGAGCTGCCTTGTACAGGCCTACCGGCCTCTTGTAGACTCCTGCATTCTTATGTTCTTATGTTCTTATGAGTTGCGTCCACGCGGTGAGTCTGTTTTTCCTCTCCAGGACATGCAAGTACTGAGTCTCTACAAATGCTTGGAAACTCTATATTCTGCCCTCTAAACTTTGTTAACAATACAATAATAGTGATGATAATAATAATAATAATAATAATAATAATAATAATAATAATAATAATAATAATAATAATAATAATAATGATAACAAAATTAATGTAAAATACTCCGGTGCCATGGACGCTTCCGGAGAGCCTGGTGCAGTGGACTCTGTTTGTGGTGTTCTGAGTCACACGCGAAGTTGTGTCCCCTTACACTGTAAACATAGTGACCCATGCTGTGGTCTGCACCGCCACGGTCTGGTGCACTCCTCGGCGTGCTAATCCTGCATGCACACAACGAGCTGCGGTGACGCCGTGGCTGTGACGCCTCTTCGGGCGTGCTGCAGGGCCTAGGGGCGTGTGGATCTCCCGCCGTCTCCTCAGGAGTGACGCACGGTGTCCTTGTCTGTCTGGGTGACGCTTAGGGATATCACCGATCCCCCTCCGACGCCCCAAGGCCTGTGGCGGCACTCACGAGCAGATAGCCATGGCGCTCTGGCACGGGCGCGCGGCTCAGGTCCTGGCTTGCATGTGGTGACCCAGCAACGCTCCCACCCCAACCTGACGCCCCAGATGGTGTGCACCGCCCCCAGCTCCTGCATTCTGGAACCCCTGAGGGACTGCGAGGAGCTGAACAGCGGCCTCCTCAGTGACCTCTCCGGAGATTGGGAGCTTCTTCACTCCTTCGCAGGTTCCGTTAAGCTGTGTGTATCAGCAGTACCGACCCAACCTGCACGCCGCCCGCCCCGTGCACCCGGAAACCTGAGGCGAAACAATGTTTGTCATGATTCACGAGGCGAAGAATAGCAGCACGCGTGGCAGCCAGTGTTGTTCTCCACATATGCTGTTTAGCACCTCGAAGGCAGCAGCGGAGCCCGCGTGGTGCAGGGGCTGGTGTGGCGAGTAGCGGTGTGGCGAGTAGCGGTGTGGCGAGTAGCGGTGTGGCGAGTAGCGGTGTGGCGTGCAGCGGTGTGGCGTGCAGCGGTGTGGCGTGCAGCGGTGTTGGTTGAAAATCATGGCTGGCTGCACCACCATCAAGGAATGGCAGTACATCATTCATTCATTTACCATTTATGTTCATGTTCATGTATCGTCGTTGACAATAGCTACTTTGCAGTCTGCCATGCAACACACAAATAGCGGAAAAAATTTGGCCAAGCACAGAAAACTTTGCTATATACGTTTATATGATGCAAAACAACCAAGCACCATTACCTTAGATTTTGGCATAAAGCAATACCATAGTACCGCTCCTGCCCACACACACTCTTACGTGACACTGGGGTATACAGTGAAGACAAAACAACATGGTCACTTAAATCCTCGCCAAGGCCGCCTTGCATTAATTGTTCTGCCACAAACAAGCAAGCTCTATATACCTGAGTATACCACGCCGAGCCAACCCTCCCCTCGAGCACCACGCCAGCGGTTGTCCTTCTCTCTGTTCGGCCTGCATTAAGGAACTCCTGCATTTGCCACGTCAATGACTCCGGGAAGCAGTGACGGAAAAGGAGAGCTTACAGCAGGCAGTGGTTCGCTTTCCTCAGTGGCGTATAGGTCGGGCAGCCGGACAGCGCCGTCCCTCCCGCTGAGTCTTGACACGAATGGGATGATTCAGCGATGGCGGAGGCCCGCCTCCCGCACCTTCAGGCTAGCCGTGCTGCTGGCGGGCGTCGCTTCCCTGCTCTTGCTGCTTCTGCTGCTGTTGCAGCAGCAGCTGCTACCACTGTTGCCGCCGTTGCTATCAACTTGTTCTTGGCCCCTTGTTAGCGACAACGGAGTACGGCAAAGCGGCGCGGGCGTGCCCTCGGCTCTGCTTTGGACAATGATGCGCTCCGGCTCCCGCCTGACGCAGCACCTGCTCGCTGCCCACCCGTGCACCTTCCTCACGGAGGAGCCGCTGCGGGGCCGCCTCATTGAAGGCCTCAACGCTTCTCTCGGGGTGTTGCAGAACTTTTTGAGTTGCAGAATCTCGGCGCACCCAGACCTGGTGACGCAGTGGATCAACGGCTCCCACCTGAACGATGACCGCGTGCGCGAGGCGTGCCGCGCCTACCCGGCACTGTGCTGGGACGGGGCGCTGCTGGAGGCTATGTGCACGGCCTCCTGCTTCAGGCTGGTGCGGGTGGCGGCCCAGGGCCTCTCCGTGGCCTTGGCCCTTCTGCAAGACCACAGCTTTAATACCCACGTCGTCCACCTGGTAAGGGACCCTCGGGGTATGATCTCCTCCAGACGGGACCTTCAGGGTGGCAGATTTGAAAAGTTCTACGCTGACGGCAGAGGAGCGTTTTTCACCGAGGAGGAGATGGACGTGGCGATTCTGTGCCAGCGTTACCAGCACGACCTGGCCGTGGCCACGCACCTGACCCGCAATAACCCCGACAGGTAAGAGTCCGTGGTGCCGGGGCTGGGGCGGGATTTGAGAGTGAACAGCGTGAAGGCGGCTACTGAGGGTGTGTTCTCAGTCTGCACCGTGTAAAGAGTAAGGGTGGCACTAGGACTCTGTTCTGCATATACGGGTACACGCTGGTGTGGCACGGCAGGTTGGAATACACGGTAGCATAACACTGCGTTGTGCACGTGTGGTGCATCAGCAGGTACACTCTCCTGTAACACATATATTTTGTGCAGATACACGCTGGTGCGGTACGAGGACCTCGCGCTCCGCCCCAGAGTGGAGTTGCGGCGCCTGTACGCCTTCCTTGGCCTGCCGTACACGGCCCGGGTGGCCACCACGGTCAGCAAGCACACCCTGGGGGTGTTCGCCGTGGAGTGGGACGAGCACCCGTACGCCACCAGAAAGAACTCCAACAAAATCGTATTCGCATGGCGGCGTCGGCTGCCCTTCAGCGAGGTGGACAGGATCCAGCAGGAGTGCGGCGACGTGCTGCGCGCCTACGGCTACAGGCACTTCACGCGGCGGCAGTACGAGGAGGGGCAGGACTCGCCCCTGATGCCCCTGCCCCCGCCCTGGACCGCCAGCGGGCATGGCCATGGCGGCGACGACGGCGGCGACTGACAAGGGAGAGAGAGAGAGAGAGAGAGAGAGAGAGAGAGAGAGAGATCCTACTGTAATTATTTTTCCAGCTGCCACGTTTAATCGAATGCCTTTTACAGTTCATCATTGCAAAAACCTGAACCAACGGAACGATATGAAGAAACAATAAACATAAACATTATTTATTACTTGTAATGCATTTTGACTTCCCTAATTCTCTCTCTCTATATCTCTCTCTCTCTCTCTCTCTCTCTCTCTCTCTCTCTCTCTCTCTCTCTCTCTCTCTCTCTCTCTCTCTCTCTCTCTCTCTCTCTCTCTCTCTCTCTCTCTCTCTCTCTAAATGAAGATGGAGGGGAGGAACGAGGAAGAAGAATAACAAGAGGTACAAAAAATAAAAATAAAGAAAACGAAAATATATATAAAAAAAACATAAAATACGGAAAAGAAGAAAAATAAAGTTACATAAAATCCTAACGCAGGTGAACAGAGGTGGAGTATTAATGTTACATCTCTTCCTTACAACGTGGCAGATGTAACACTCCCACGCCAGCGTCACCCACCCTCCTAACGGGACGAGGCCGAGGAGGAAAAAGAGGAATAAAAGATATCATTGCGGCCCCTTGATTTTCCTGGTCACTCATCCCTTCCACCTTCCGTTAGAGAGAGGGTTGAATAGATAGGTAGATAGATAGAGAGATAGATAAATAGATAAATAGATAGATAAATAGATAAAGAGGAAGGAAGTAGTCGAGGAGGATAAAAGAGGAAGAAAATTACCATTATTCTCCCTCGATTTTCTTGGTTTCTCATCCCTTTTACCTTCCATTAGAGAGGAATAAATATAGATAGATAGGTAGATAGATTTTTTTTTTTTTTTACGTCCTGACCTAAAGCGCCGGTAGGCTTTTTTGGTTGGGCCTGGTGGTCGACCCAAGTCCGTCGTGGCGAGGACAAGTATTTATAGCGGCACCATTTATTCTTGGCTCATGCTGCCCCCCGGAGCTTGATTCACCTGTACATTTCCTCTAGACCAGTGGTTCCCAACCAGGTCCGTGGAAGAATTTCAAGGGGTCCATAGTCTGCTGAACGGAACGTCTTCTGCTTTCATATAAATAGGCCTACAGCTTAGGCCCCTTTCACACGTAGACACTTAGCAGCACTGCTTAGCAGCGCTGCCGCTGGTATAATGGATGTGAATGGAGGCTTTCACACGCAGACACAAACACAAAAAGTAGCGCTGCTCGTCACTATACATGGCATTCAGTGGGAGCTTTCACACGTAGCTACAGCCGCAACACTTTTTTTTAGCAGCGCGTGCGAAGCTCGGCTGCAGCGCTGCTCAATTTTTGCAGCGCTGCTTAGAAGCGCTGCTAATTCGACACTCCTCCGCCCCAACATTTTCTAGAAAGATAAGCAGCGCTTCTCAGTAGCGCTGCTAAAATTGAGTCGCGCGTGAGTAGCGCTGCTGAGAAGCACCGCCAAGTGTCCCCGTGTGAAAGGAGCATAATTGAAGCAGCGCTGCTGAACAGCGTTTCTAAGTGTCCCCGTGTGAAAGGGGCCTTAATCATAGGATGAATTGCAAAAGAGGAAGATAGTACGGTTTAAAAGGGAGAAGAGGAGACAAGAAAATGGAAAAGAAAAAGGGGGTAAAGTGAAAAGGGTGAAAAGAAGACAAGGAAATGGAAAAGAGAAAAGGGGATAAGGTTAAAAGAACGAAAAGAAGACAAGGAAATTCAAGATAGGAAGAGGTGAGGTTGGAAGGGTGAAGAGAAGACAAGGAATGACACTGAAGAGGGAGGAGGTAAGGATAAAAGGATAAGGAGAAGAACACAAGGAAATACCAAAGAAAAAGGGAATAAGTTTAAAAGGGTGAAGAAAAGAAGACAAGGGAATACGAAAGAGGGAATGGGTAAGATTAGAGGATGAAGAGAAGACAAGGGAATACGAAAGAGGGAGTAAGGTAAAGCGAAGAAGAGTTAATCATGAAAGAAATGATGGAGAATAAAGAGTAAAAGTGACTGTAAAGTAGAAAAAGGGAAGCCAAACGAGGATGAAACTTTAAAGGAAAAATAAGGTGAGAATGAATGTCGACAAAAAAAAAAAAATAGCAGGAGTACATTTAACAACTCCAGATTAAACAGCGCTAAATAAACTTATATGATCAATTTATCGCACTTGCTGTTTCATCTGATTAGACAAAGTATTAGTTAAGAGGAGGCACACTTTTCTTTGCGGCACTATTCACTTATTTTCTTTATCCATCCCTTCATTTATTTACACGACACACGGGTTCGCTATGGACAGACAGACAGACAGGCCACAAGACGTTTTCTGCGGCGTCTCACTAAGCAGTCACTTATTGATGTACCGTCGATGACTTTTTTTTCCGTCACAAGAATGAAGTTCACGATAGAATACAATCCTTCTCTCCCTTGTCAACACTCACCGGCTGCACCCCTCCATCACTATCAACAGTTATCGTCTGTCTTGCCTCCACCCACGCGTGCAGGCCCACCGTCCCCGTGCCTGCAGGAGTGTCGGCATAGGCGTGCCATGTGGTGACGCATTGAAGTGGTAGTGTTGCTCCCACGCGGGCCAGGTCACGGCATCATAGCACAGAACAGACAGGCAACCCCGACCCACGCACACCTTCAAGATCTATGAGGTTTGTTTATTTAGGTTTGGACACACCTGCAACATCTGTAAGGTTTGTTTATTTAGGTTTGTACACACCTGCATACCCGTAATCCAGTTTTAACTCACTTTCTCGTTCTATCCTAGCCGTCGCCGCCGCCATGGCCGTGCCCGCTGGCGGCCCAGGGCGGGGGCAGGGGCAGCAGGGGCGAGTCCTGCCCCTCCTCGTACTGCCGCCGCGTGAAGTGCCTGTAGCCGTAGGCGCGCAGCACGTCGCCGCACTCCTGCTGGATCCTGTCCACCTCACTGAAGGGCAAGCGGCGCCGCCACGCGAACACGACGCCGCTCGCTTTCTTCTTGGTGGAGAACGGGTGTTCCTCCGACTCCGAGGAGTACACCCCCAGCATGTGTTCGCCGACTATGGTGTCCACCCGGGCCGTGTACGGCAGGCCCAGAAAGGCGTATAGGCGGCGCACCTCCTCGTGGGGGCGGTGCACGAGGTCCTCGTACCGCAGCAGCGTGTATCTGCACAAAACATATATAGTGTTACAGGGCCGTGCACCTGCAGGAACAGTGTTATAGGGGAGCACACCTTACCATATACTGCACAACTGCGTACCTACACATAACACACTGTTAGGGAGTCGCGCAAAGCAACCAAGCGTGCATGCCTCTCCGCGGCCTCTCACCTGTCGGGGCTGTTGAGGGCCAGGTGCGTGGCCATGACCAGGTCGTCGCGGTAACGCTGGCACAGGATGGGCAGCCTCATATCCACCGCGTGCATAAACTCTTCCTTCTTGCCATGTGCGAACATTATGTACCGGCTGTTTACAAGGTCCTGCCTGGAGGAGAACATGGCCCGGGGGTCCCTTACCAGGTGGACGACGTGGGCGTTGGAGCCGTAGTCCTGCAGAAGGACATTGGCCACGGAGAGGCCCTGGGCCACCACCCGTACCAGCCTGAAGCAGGACACCCGGCACACGGCCTCCGCCAGCACACCGTCCCAACACAGTTTCGGGTAGTCGCTGCACGACGTGCGCACACGGTGATCCACCGGGTGGGAGCCGTTGATGAAATGCGACGTAAGGTCTGGGCGCTCCACCATCCTGCAGGACAGCAGGTCCTGAAGGATGCTGAGGGAGGCATTGAGACCCTCGGGAAGGAGGCTCCGCAGCGGCTCCTCCGTAACGAAGGAGCACGACTCAGCGTCAAGTAGCTTCTGCGTCAGGCGCGAGCCGGAGCGCATCATCGTCCACAGCAACGCTGAGGGCACGTCCGTGTCGCTGCGCCGCACCGCGCCGTCACAGGCACGGCGCCATTGTGACGTTGTCAGCAGCAGCGGCATCAGTAGTAAGGAAGCAGCGCCCCCCAGTAGCACGGCTAGCCTGAAGGTGCGTGAGGCTGTCGCCCAGCACCACCTCCGCTGTCCCATAACGCGATAGGCCTTGCCGGGACGCACGCTTCCTTGTGGCCGGCGTGTATGGGCCGAGGGTGAGCGTGGCCCATACGAGGAAAACTGATCAAAACTCTTCCTTTGGTTCCTAATTTTGGCGCCTCGCAATACAAGGGGAGCCTTTCCTCCTGCCACCCGTGGTGCCTATCTTACGTAACACCCGCCAGACAGCCCGTCAGCGACAGCTGCGGCACATCGGCTCAGCCACTGAACAGACAGACAGACAGACAGACAGACACAGGCAAAGAAAAATAACACTTTTTCTCCTCCCAAAATCTAAGATCTAATGATTTTAATTAGAAAATACCAATAAGGATTTCAGCAATTTCTTTGAAATATAAAAGTTTCGATCCTTTAATGAGCAGTATCCAACTTCAGCACCTATGATGAACTGTGCACCTGTCTTTAGCTACTGTTAGGCAATCTAACCCCTTCGTTCGCGTGAGGTAATAGATTGGGAGACTGTTCCTCACTTTATATCCACTCATTTGGTGTTTAACCTTTATTTTAATTATATGTGTCCGTATTAGAGTAAATATAATGTGTGTGTAATGTGTGTGTGGGGGGGGGGGGGTAGCAGTGGGTGTCTACCTCAGCAGAGCTGGATCGACCAGATAGGAAACTGGAGATAAAAAGTACAGAGAGAGGGATAGGATCCGTAGGAGGGTAGTTTAGAAAACAAAGATTTGCGCCAGACTATCAAAATCTTTAAAAGTGTGTGTGTGTGTGTGTGTGTGTGTGTGTGTGTGTGTGTGTGTGTGTGTGTGTGTGTGTGTGTGTGTGTGTGTGTGTCCTGTTCCTGGAGCAGCACAATGAACCCTTATGCTGTGAACAGACTTGCGTGCTGCATCGGCTTAGCAGGGCCGTGGTAGGCAGGTGCAACAAATCTATGAAGGCCTATTAGGAACTAGTCAGGCAGAGTGTTCGCCCTGCACCATTATGTGATAAGCCAGACCTCCCGCAAATCAGGGCAGAGGAGGGGGGGGGGTGACTGGACGCCCCACACTGCGAGGCAAACCTCTGATGACTTGGTTGGGTCACCCTGAGACTGGTCCTGGCACCTTAATTATGTAGACATTTTAACTATTTTAACTGAGCTAAGTCCACAGTCCAACACAACGACTTTGTAACCGCTGAACCAAACTATACAGTCCATAATGGTTGGGTTTTCGATGCAGCATCAAAAGTTAAAAAAAAAAAAAAAAAAAAAATCGTATACTCTCCTCAAATTTCTAACTTATATGAACACAAAACATTATACCTACCAGAAATATTAACAGTACTTTGTGTGTGACTGGGGGGCTTACGAACTAGACGTCCACCCAGTAAATGCCATACTTTGAATTACAAAAGTTTACCTCTAAATAACTTAGCCATACGAGTCTGCCTTAAAACTTTTACATTTTCTGTAGACGGTTTGGTAACCATTTTATTATTGGCTTTGTGTTTACAATAAATATTCCTCCTAATAAGCGATAAATAATATGTAAATAAATGAAAAAACGTAGTATATAGGTAAGTGATATATTAGATAAGGTTATAAATTGCTTCTGCAGAGAAGGGAGTATGCTCGTATCCTTTATCCACCGTATGATATTGCCTTGAGTTAATATTATTTCTCCTAAGAAGCGAATAATATGACAAATATTCTCCTTTATCTTTTATAAGTTATTTCAAGGAGAGTTTGTCAGGTGTGGCCAAGGCAGCACAACTTCGTAATATTTTCTTTGTTTGATACTAAAGGCACCGTTGTGTAGACAGGGGGCTTAAAATATCGTAGTGATGAGATATTTAATTTTCATCATGCATTTTCTCCCTGTAATGTGATAGCACCTGCATATTAACACCGTCCCCATTCGTTCTGATAGCAGGAGTGATAGCCAGATTGTCGTACTCAGCCTCTTATGTTTGCCGATTTCCGACCCAAAATTGTTTTATCCACCTCAATAACTGGCTTCATGTATATTTGTCGTTAAAATGGTTAATTATCGGTGTTTCTTGGCAATAGTTATGGGTCAGAAACCAGTAAATACGATGCTCTGAGTACGATAATCTGGCAGCACCCGACAGGACCCGACTTGAACTTCCCCTGTTTCGTCAATCTGTTTGCTGATAGCGGTGTCCAAGGGGAAGATTTTGAGCTGAATAATTATGCTGCACTAAATTACACTGAAATTAAAGCCGTGTACACTTTTATAGTCAATAAGGCAGAACAAAAACATTCCCATGGCGCAAGACGAGGACATTCCAGAGGACTTACAAAATACCTTAATAACTCATCCTAGATAGTAGTTAGACCCAGGAAACCACCACAGTAATACAAATTTTACGTTTTTTCACCCCAATAGCGTTAAATGACCTAGAAATACGGCATCTGAACAATACATCCCAGCACATACACAATACCTCAATAACTCATCCTAGGTAGTGAGTAGACCCACAAAACCACCACAATAATACAAATTTGACGTTTTCACCCCCCAGTTGCATGAAATGACCTAGAAAAACAGCGTCAAAGCCATGTTGTGTGACGTCACGACCCTCAACCCGTGACGTCATCATTCCAAACAGAGCGAGGAGGGGGAGACACTCAAGCAGGAAGCATCGCCCTTTTCTCCTCCTTTTCGGCCATGGACTCGGACGAGGAGTACCTTTACGACTGTGACAGCGGGAACGAGTCGAGCGGGGACGACGTGGGGCTTGACTTTGAGATCGAGGGCGAGGGTGAAGGAGGAGGAGGAGGGAGGTACAGGGACACCGAGGAGTACCCTTACGAGGTGCTCTCCACGGAGGACATTACCAGGCACATGATTGACTGCATTAAGGAGGTCAACAGTGTGGTCAACGTGAGTGCCTGGCCTCCCAACTGTCCCCTGTGGCTCCCCGGGGTGTCTGGGGTCCGTGGGGAGGGGTGGCGGGGTGCTCCTGCTCTCTGCTGTTCTCTGTTTTCCTGCCCCCTGGGTGTGCTCCCCTGGGGGGCTCCAGTGGACAGTTGGTTGTTTTTTGGTGTTGTGTCCACGGCAGGGAAGGGTTAGGTGCAGGGTGTGGGTGTGAGGCCAGGAATAACTGTTTTCATTTCCCCAGCTGAGATATTTATTATAATTGCATTGTGGTGGGGTTGTTTTGTTATTGCCTGTCAGTTTTGTATGGATATCCCAGTTTACTTTTAATAGCTTTGAAAGAAAGGGTTCATTGCACAATATAGTCCAGGATAAATAAACTAAAATATATTGTGGCCTTGAGAGATGATAAGTGCAAAGCTTTACCAGTTCTCCAGTGCTGGCTCTTTGTGAAGTGATGTAAATGGATCTATCCACTTCCATCAATAAGTGGATGGAGTCACTCTGTCACCATGCTGCTGAGTTGACCAATACCAGTGAAGTCTGCTCCTGGCGACTTTAGTCCAGCAATCTTGGACCTGTCACAGTGGTGACCTTGGCCCATTTTGGTGATACCCGCCCACACCCTTTGTGCACTAAGGTCGACATTGAATTGCCATTGAGATATAATATGGGTTTTGGTAACCCTTAAACATAGTAATTTAAATAATATTAAATAAAATCATAAACAAGCAATTAAAAGTCAAATGTGATCTTGATGTGACTAAAACCCACACTGATAGATAGATATGTATTTTATCAAACAGTTTTGTGGACGCTGCCATAATTTTCAGTGGTTTGAAGGAAAAAAAGTAAGGAAAGTAGGTAAGATCTTTTATGCAAAGACGATTAGGTAAACCTGAGAGCGAGGAGTGGGCGAACCCCTATCCTACAGGAGTGTAGTGGGAGAGTCAGGTCGCCTCCCCTCCTCTATGCTGCAGTGAACAGGCGGGGTATTAAAGGGGTAGGAAGAGACTTCTCCACCAGTGACCTCATTACTGGATCTAATTTGGAAGTATCTTCTCAATTAAAATGTTTCCAACGTACATTGCTTCAGTAACTCAATGTTTTTTTTATACATAACCATTACATTCAAATCACTGACGGTGGTAGTAAAATACACAACTTTTGTATGCCAGTTCAAGTTTTATTCATGCTGAAGAAAATCATTGTCATTACCCCTAATTGTAAGATGTTGATAAATATTATTGTTGACCTCTGTCCACATTCTCTCTCTGGCTCGTGATTGTTGAAATCGATTAAGTTTGCTGGGCGGAAGTCGCCAAAGGTTGACCGTGTCTCCATGCTTGTTGGGAAATGTGGTTGACTCCTCTTTCCCTATTTCTGACACCACCAACTTAAATTGCTATGGTGCCTTGAATTTCTCAAGCAGTCACTCTGTACCTTTGTAAACAGTGGCTACAAAGTGAAACACACCCAAGTTGCCTTTGCTTAGCTCTTTATGTGTTTACAATCTTCAGACTTCTTACCTGTGAGCCAAGTATTACCAGGTGTTACAAGTTTTATGGAATACTATTCTTATTAGGTACCTATCATTTTCATTACTATTTTTTATTTCATTACAATAGGTAGAATTGGAAGAGTATGCAAATACTTTAGCTTATCAAGTCTGTAATCCCAGACACACCTTAAACACTGACCTTAAAGAATAAAAAGGATAAAGTAAAAGATAGGTCATTAAGAATGCAGTGAATGTTAAGTGGGGTTAGGTTCTTTTCTCAAGGAGTTATTGTGCTTAAACCTAGTGGTATTGTTTTTGTTTTTTACATTTTAAACCTCATTTTTGCACCACTATGCAAAACAGTAAGTTATTCTAGGTAAAAGAGAAGAGAAGAACAGTGAAAGGAGCATCTCATCTCTATGTGTGAATGTATGTTTACCTTGACGCTCCTTGCAAAACACATTGACTCGTTTAGAAACTCAATATCAAGAAGTGTAAATAACTGCCCTTTGTCCACCCTCCAGATACCTGTAACAACGGTGTTGTCATGTACTTGGGAGGCTTCTCTCTCTCTCTCTCTCTCTCTCTCTCTCTCTCTCTCTCTCTCTCTCTCTCTCTCTCTCTCTCTCTCTCTCTCTCTCTCTCTCTCTCTCTCTCTCTCTCTCTCTCTCTCTCTCTCTCTCTCTCTCTCTCTCTCTCTCTCTCTCTCTCTCTCTCTCTCTCTCTCTCTCTCTCTCTCTCTCTCTCTCTCTCTCTCTCTCTCTCTCTCTCTCTCTCTCTCTCTCTCTCTCTTCTCTCTCTCTCTCTCTCTCTCTCTCTCTCTCTCTCTCTCTCTCTCTCTCTCTCTCTCTCTCTCTCTCTCTCTCTCTCTCTCTCTCTCTCTCTCTCTCTCATAATCTTTTCATATCTTTGATAATATCTCCCAGTTCATTTGTGACTAAGCAATAATAATATGAAAGTTTAGATAATTTATACTTGAACAAGGACATGAATGTTCACATATTTTATTTCTGTTGTTTTTTTCCCATATCCTCAATAAAGCTTTACATTTCAGCAAGTGCCGGTCAGAACCAGTAACGGAATGGAAGAATGTGAAATCTGCTTCCTAAACATGCCCTCAGCTGTAAGTATGAGAGACTGTGCACTTGCATGACCCACTGATGTCTTATTCGTATGTGTATTGTGCGAGTGAAGTGGAGCAAGAGACAGTTGGTGAACAGTAATGAGAAGGGAGTCAATCCTGACTGCATATTGATGATGAAGGGGTTGTGTGATTCTGTATGCATTCACTTGCTGCCCAGAATTGTACCAAATTACCTAATAATTCTTTCATTAATAGAAAATGTCAAAACCTTACCTACTCAAATTCTTCCAGACTTCTGGCATCTAGCCAAAAAATCTCTTTAACAGTTTAACTTCTTCATCTCTCCCAACTCTCCTTAGTCCTGATGGCAGAATACTCTGGATGCTTTAGGGCATGTTCCTCCTCCTCCTCCTCCCCACTCTCACCTCACTATGCCTGTCATTAAAGTTCATAAGAATGGTGTTTTCTGTGCCATCTCTGGCCTGAATCCCCAGAAGACCTATGAACCCAATGGAGTGCCTCCGTTTGTCCTTCAAAACTGTGCTTCTGTGCTGACACCCTGCCTGGTCAGACTTTTTTGTTTCTGTCTATCATCATGTATCTTTCTGCTTGAAGTACTTCTACATACAGACTGCCTAAGAACCATGACTGCTCTAATCTTTCAAACTATTGCCCCATAGCTCTACTTTCCTGACTTTCTGAAGCTTTTGAAACAATCCTGAACAGCAAAGTTCTTAAGCATTTATTAGCTCCTGAACTTCTCTCTGATCACTAATACAGGTTCAGTAAGGGGGGATTTACCAGCGATCTTTTTTTTTTTTTTTTTTTTTTTTTTTTTTTTTTTTAGTGCTGCCTGTAGTGTTGTTAGGCTTTCTTGAGGGTCCTTATGGATGGCCCCAGCCTATTAGTAGCACAGGCTAGTTTTATTTATAGTGGCTGCTGTGATGTATGACTCTTGCCTGGGCCATGCTACCTCCCGGTGCTCCTCTTGACCGAAGTCGCTGAAGTTAAGGTTGATTGAAGATCCTGACAGCATGCGGGTAATCATCCGCCACTCGGCGAGGGCTTGAAAAATGAGCGTGTTTCAGTGGGGACCTGAACCCAGTGCACGCTAACCACTCAGCCACCGCCTCCCTTTTTGCCTTTGGGACAGATTCCTGGTCCTCTCAGCCATTTTGGTGAAACTTGCTGTTGCCTTAGATATCTTGAAAGCTTTTGATAGAGTCTGGCACAAAAATTTGCTTTCTAAACTACCCTGCTATATATATCTGTCTCTCTGTACTTTTATTTCAAGTTTTCTTTCAGATTGATCTATTTCTGCTATGGTAGATAGTCACTTTTCTACTTCTAAACTTACAGAAGCCCCCCGCTTTAACAAACCTGTTGGGGGAAGTAAAGGTAAAGTTAAAGTTGGGGGGCCTACGTTTTGGCTGCTTATGACTTTTTGTATCTTTATTTCCTGCTGCCTATACCTTAAACACTTTCAAAGGGAGAGTATCAAAACACCTCTCCAAATGACTCTGGCTGTGCTATTTCAAACACTTCACATACTGTTTGTGTGAGAAGTATTGTGGGCATTTTTGTTTCCTTATTTGTGTCCATAAGTTGCCTCCTATTCTGTAAGAAAAAAAAAAAAAATACGGAACTACTACTCCTGTTCTTTTACCACAGATGATAACAGGCAGAGAATGTGAGTGCTTGCCCGAAAACCCAGTTGTGGACCCTTCCTCCCTCCCTTCCTTCCTATGAGATAGAGTTGATAGTATCCCTTTGTTCTCTCCCCCCACAGATGATGACGGGCATAGAGTGTGGCCACCGGTTTTGTACCAACTGCTGGACCGAGTACCTCACCACAAAGATCATCGACGAGGGCATGGGCCAGACCATCTCCTGCGCTGCCCACTCCTGCTCCATCCTTGTTGACGACCACACCGTCATGAGGTTAATCGTTGATGCCAAGGTTAAGCTTAAGTACCAGCACCTCATCACCAAAAGCTTTGTGGAGGTGAGTGGACAGAGGGGCAGGATGGGAGGGTTTTCTGCCATAGCCACTCTTGGGGGAAGTTCGTATGAGGGACAGGGTTTGGAGAAGAAGAAAGAAGCGCTTCGGTGATAGAAAGGTTTAATCCATATTTCACGTAACAGATAAAACTAACTTCCTCTACTCCTTTCTTATTTTTTCTTTTTGTTTTTGTATGAGACTGGGTGAAAGTTTTTTTTATATCCAAATAGGAAAAGCATATATAGCCAATGGGTTTTCATCAACACAGGTGCCACATAAATGATCTAATTTAGTATACCGGTAACAAATTTTCTGTAATGTGACTGCCACGCAATACTTCCGTTGCTTCCTTCCCCCACAGTGCAACAGACTGCTGCGCTGGTGTCCCTACCCAGACTGTAACTATGCAATCAAGGTGCAGTACCCAGACGCGCGGCCGGTCATGTGCAAGTGCCGCAATGTCTTCTGCTTCAACTGCGGCGAGAACTGGCACGACCCCGTCAAGTGCCACCTCCTACGGCGCTGGATCAAGAAGTGTGACGACGACTCCGAGACCTCCAACTGGATTGCTGCCAACACCAAGGTGAGGCTGGACTGTTTGTTTATTTGTTTTTTTATATTATTTTCCATTTTCCATTACTTCTCTTTATAGTATTTTCATGCCTTGCCATCCAGAACTCAAATTTTATGATGCTTGCTCATTTATTTCATTTTTATTTGTAATCTTTTGGAATTCTCTATCACTTTTTTGGGGTGGAGAAGTAGTTATGCATTTTCCCTCTTTTTTGTTGGTTTTGCCTTGAATGTTTTCTCTGATGTGAAAACAAAGATATATTCTGTTTTTCCCCCTCAGGAGTGTCCAAAGTGTAAAGTGACGATTGAGAAGGATGGCGGCTGTAACCACATGGTGTGCAAGAACCAGAGTTGTAAAGCCGACTTCTGCTGGGTGTGTTTAGGACCGTGGGAGCCTCATGGATCTTCTTGGTAAGGGGAAGCATTCCTTACTTGAGTCTTTGCAGAGATAAAAGTAAATTGTTGAGTGATGTAAGCAGGTGTAAGGCCAGGGTAAGGGAGTAATGGTGGGTGTCAAAGGGAAGGGTTATCGGTGAGGCCCGCAGAGGTGAAGGTACTGACTGATAAATACAGTAGCCGTGACATTACAGAGGTAAGAGTAAAAACATACAGAATTCAACACTGCAATGAAACTTAATGGTGCTAGTGTCAAAAGGGAAGTTTGTTAGTGGTGCATATTAAGTGTTAATGAAGTAAGTCTAACAGGTATGCTGTTCAACACTCAGGGTAATTCAACACATCTTTCAGGTATGCCTGTAACCGTTACGACGAGGACGAGGCAAAGCAGGCACGGGACGCCCAAGAGAAGTCCCGGGCTGCTCTGCAACGCTACCTCTTCTACTGCAACCGCTACATGAACCACATGCAGTCCCTCAAGTTTGAGCACAAGCTGTACGCCTCAGTCAAGGAGAAGATGGAGGAGATGCAGCAACACAACATGTCCTGGATAGAGGCAAGCTGTGCATGGCTGTTACACCCATACCCAAACTCATACACACCCTCACTATACTTTACAGTTATGCACACTGGCTGATGTGCTGCCTCCAGTCCAGTCACTAACATCACCTTCACTCCCAGGTTCAGTTCCTCAAGAAGGCAGTGGACATCCTGTGTGAGTGCCGACAGACCCTCATGTTCACCTACGTCTTTGCCTACTACCTGAGGAAGAACAACCAGTCCGTAATATTCGAGGACAACCAGAAGGACGTTGAGAGTGCCACAGAGACCCTCAGTGAGTACCTCGAGAGGGACATCACGCAGGAGAACTTGGCAGACATCAAGCAGAAGGTCCAAGACAAGTACAGGTGAGTCACATTACTTGGTGCACATTAAGATAGATGTTAATTTATTTCCTCATTGTCTTTTTGTATGGTGTGGAGATTACAGAAGATGGAGCTGGAGGGGACAGTTGAAAATGATAAGGTTTTGTTGTGAGTGACAAGGAGTGACGACTTAAGAAATAGGTATATTAGAGGAATGCCCAAGATAAACTTTTTCAAAGGTAAAGTGAGGGGGTCAAGATGGGAATGCTTTGGACATGTGTGGAGGAAAGATGCTGGATATACTGGGAGATGGAGCTGTCAGGCAAGAGGAAAAGAGAAGGGTCAAAGAATGGGTTTATGAATGTGGTGAGGAAGGCCATGAAGGCAGGAGGCAGGACAGAGGAAGATGCAATAGACTTTAAGATACAGAAGTGGATGATTCTTTGTGGTGACCACTAAGAGAAAGTCTAAAGAAAAAGATAAACATCCGTGATGAAATGCAAATAAAGTAACACATCAGTTTTATTATTAACCCCTTCTTTACTGAGTGCCGCGACATACCAGCCTGACAGCTACAATTCCCACGGTGTGGGGGTTGTGTATATTTTATTGTAGCGACCAAACTATCCACTCCTTACAATCTTTTTATATACTGTGGGGTTCTCCTAAAAAACTTGCTGCATGAGTAATTGTCCACGCACACAGTGAGTTCATTACATCCTTTGTAATAAATAACTGAAAACAGTCAAGTGCAGTCATTGGATGGGTTTCATGATGTGCAACAATTCTTTGATGCACATCAACAAAATCCTCTTCCGCGCTAGGCCGAACGCTAGGGTGAGCATCATCAAATGGATCTGACAGCAGCTCCAAACGTGTAGAAGCCTGTGACGGGGATGGTATGGTGAGCGACAACCACTTGCTGAAAGCGTCAAAGCGTAGCTTCACTATCCACCCCTTCTGTCTCTGTCATCACTCGTGTCAGCGCTGTCAATGTCACTATCTTTCCCTGGGTTGTAATCGATGTCACTGTCGTCCACTGATATATCAGACAATGTTTCATCATCGTCTGACATTTCTAAGTCAGTGTCATGAGGAAAGAAATAGTTCACATGGTTAGACTGCAGGTGACGCCATGATGGAGAGGAAAATAGTCTGGGCACTTCCTCTCATAGTCAACCAAAGGCAACTGATGCCTCCAGGCGTGTAACTATTGCCATATGTCTTTGGAGATTGTCTTGCTATATATTTGAAATAATAATAAAGAATAATGATTGGTGTACAAGAGGTTACGTCATAGACAGGGAACAATCCATTTGTGGTAGTGTTATGACGTATTACGACATCACACATTACTCACTGCTTTGTTGGCAAAACACAAAGGAGTTGCCGTCACGAAGACCACAGAAACAGAGTTACCGGCCTCCCCTGAGGCCCAGAGTCTGCCATGCATTACGTGGTGTATGAGCGTACATCACCAGCATTTCTGGTGGGGTATGGCTGTTTTCACGTGATGTACGCTCGTACATCAAAACACATATTCGGTACAGAAGAGGTTAAAAGCAGTGCACTAAGTAGAGCCTAGCACTTCACATCCTTGTGGAATTCTGACTTGAGTTTTGACATGGGCTACTTGCAATGTCTGTTGATCTCAAAAAGGCATTTGACTCAATGTAGCGTATGGCACTTTGGGATATTCTGCAGGTCCATGGGATTCCTGCAAGGATTATTGACTTGCTACATTTGGCCTTGACTCATGGACTGAGAGTCCAGTGAGGTGTGGGGGAGGCATTTCAGGGTTCTTGTCTGTTAATTCAGGAGTGAGTCAGGGGTGTGGCTTGCTCCATCACTTTTCAACACTTGCATGAACTGAATGTTAGGTAAAGTTGCGGATCAAAGTTGTTGCAGAGCATCTGTTGGTGACATCAAGATCAGTGACCTTGTGTTTGCTGATGATGCTATACTTACGGAATCGCTGAAGGTCATGGTGTTGGCTCTTGTAGTGCTGCATGAGAAGGCGAAGCCTCTGGGACTGAAGGTCTCCTGGGCCAAAACAAAGGTCCAGTCATTTGGCAGCTAAATGAATGATACAGTTCAGTCAGTTCATGCATGTGGTGGGGACATTGAGGTCACCTAAAAGTTTCATATGGCTTGCTAGAGTAGTGCATAACAATGGTGGGTCTTGCCTGGAAGTCACTCCATGGTCGCCTGGTCCACGGTGTAATGAACTCACTCAACATGAGTATATGGCATTGCTGGTATATATGCAGATGGACAAACATTTGAATCTTCAAGTCACTTTTGCTCCTTGTCTTGTTGTTTGGCTGTGAGCTATGGACACTGAATAGTGACTTGGAGAGATGTGTCAAGGCCTTTGATATCAAGGGCCTTCACAGGATCATGGTGTAATGCTGGGATGACTCCGTGCCAAATCAGCGACTACTTTGTAAAATTGAATCAAGGCCTGTTGCCAGCTTAGTCCCAGAACACCGACTCTGGCTATATGAGCACGCGACACACTTCCTGGACATCGATCCTGCTCATAGGGTTGTCTCTGTATGAGATAACCCCGAGTGGTGGAGACCAAGGGAATGCACACGTAACTCATGGGGGGGGCAAGTTGATCAATCCATAGAGGGGCTTAGGATGGGAAGGGTAGCTATGTGGAGGCTTGCTCGGAGAAACTGTCAGTGTTGGAGGTTGTAAGTGAAGCAATGTGCCCCTTGGCATATGCTCTCCATTAGTAGTTAGTTAGTACTAGGCAGAGCTGATAACCTCCCTTTGTGTTACAGATACTGTGATCAGCGGCGGAGAAAGCTGCTTGAACATGTGCATGAGGGTTACGAGAAGGACTGGTGGGAGTACTCGGAGCCCTAGTAGGGACACGGCCTTCCCTCATGCCGGTGCAGCAGCGGCGTCCTGTCTGCCACTCCCTAGTCCTGCGCTGGGGCCTCGGTGTGCGTTTGTGTGTGTGGTGGCAGGTGAAGGTGAGCGTGCCTCCCGTGCGAGTGCCCTGTACATCCAGACACTCCCTTCCTCCTCCTCCCTCTCCTCCTCCTCCTTCTCCTCCAGAGTCACCGTATCAACTGGGGCCCACCATTGGTCTTCACAGCTACTGTTTTAAGTGCTCTCCCCCGAGGAACGATACCCCCCATTAGGAACTCTTAGTAATTATTCATAGACGAGAAAGTTATTGAGAGTGATTGAGGTTTTAGAGAAGAGGCTCTGAGAGTACTACTAGTTGTTCCTAACATTCCTCACACGTCAGTAACCCAGAGTCAGGTGTGGAGTGTGTTGTTCTTCTTATTATTTGTATGCTTGTATATTGGAGTGTTTACAGTGTTTGTGTTGGCCGCCCGCCCATGATGGGCTGTCTGCCACTCAGGCCTGGCCTTTGTATTGGTTATGGCAAATTATATGTATTTGTTTTGAGTACTCCTGGCATATGAGTGTTGTGCCAGCACACCCGTAGTTCTGTTTGGTACTCATATTTTGACAAGTTTGGCAGCATTATGTTTACCACACTTTCAAGTCCTTTTTTTCACTACTATTATTATCCCCATAAACTCAGGTTCATGTACAGACAGAACTGCATGTTCAAAATTCTTACTAATCACCTTTTCTAATCCTGATAAGGTAGATTGAGAAACAGCCCATCTCGTATTCAGTCCAGCCAGGAATCAGAAACACCTCCAGTTAAATTTACGGCCATCAGTGCAGCTGGTATGATTGTTTATTAGGTCATATTTATTTCCTGCTTTGAGGAATGAAAAGGGAATACTGAAATATTATTATTTGAGAAGAGCACAGAATTTTAGCATGTCTGTTGTCTCAATAATTGATGTAATAAAAGTCATGCACTAGCGAGGCTGGCTTTCCTTGTGCCAGTTTTCAGCAACCTTTACTGAAATATCTTATGGTGGGGACTTCTTGGAATGGAAGATTCATATTAAAGATCAAATTTACATTTGTATGCCAAGTGCACATATAGCAAGAGCTTGGTGTGTTGCAGTGCCATTGAAAAAAAAGTGCATAATTATGTGGATAACTAGATGAGGTATTTCCATTGTGATCCAGATGACCAGTGCTGCTCCTCATACACTAAAATTCTGTGTTCAGGATCTAGTTGTGTAAAGTCTCAAGATTATGATGGACCATGTTGTGTGACAGTCTGCAGCTCAATATTTATATTAGATGGGAGTTCTGAGTTCTGTACATGTGTTCTGAAAGGTGACACAGACATGGCTGCCTGGTTGGCTACAGTCCTGAGCAGCTGGCAGCTTTGGGGTGACTGTTAGCCTGACTGGCAGAGATGAGTGGCAGAGGGCGTGTTTTCACTTCATACACATCTGTCAAAAAAATATTCATAGCAGTAACAAAACACTTAAAAGACTAAGCTGAGATATGAAAAAGAACTAATGTCAATGTGAAGGTTTTTCAGTCTTCATTTCGACACAATGGTTTGTACTCGTGTAAATGTCAGTCTTCTTTAAAAATCAACTGAGGAATTAATTTGAATGTTCAAAGAAAAATATATATACAAAAGTAAACCCCTGCAATTGATCTAAAAAATCATTCCAAACTTATTTTCACAGCAGTATAATCAAGCTAAATTTTTCCCAGCCAAATTAATTTTTTCCTGGCATGAGTCGTGATTGAAGGGTGTGTGTGAAGCGGCCAACATGCCCCTCACAGGTAGTTTTGTGCCTCAGATAGAGGAGTGGGGTAGTCAGTCAGTCCATTTTGTTCACTGAATATCATAGCTAGGTTGTTCTATACTGCAGGAAAGGTAACGAGAATAGATACCCGACAGCTAATAGGACGCGCAGCAACATGGGTGAGTTACTTCGTGAATGCAATTTGTACATAGCAGTTCTATTTTCAGTCTGGCATAGTGTTGGCAAGTACTCAGTCGAGGAATTACGTATATTCTATGAATCTCGTGCTTTTCCCATTGAATTGTTAATTTAGATTCATAGACAATTAGTTGGTTGATTGCCTGAGTTGCTTGAAAACTAATGGAAAAAAAAGCATACAAAATACATGCAATTAAGGAAAAAAAGACAGCATGTGCTGGTTATAATGACTCACAATGCCACAAATTTGTTTTGAAGTGGACGTAACTTGGAAACTTTAGCCTGAAACAATATTCTCAGCAAGGGTTAGACAGCTGGCGCCACTCTAAGAGCTCTTTACACTCCTAGCAGTGGTGCCTGTGTGGCTGCGACTCAGTATTAACCTTTGAGAGGACTTATTGTCTGCATCAGTTGACTTAATTCATCACACGGTACTCGGCACTCTGTATCAGTTCATCCTTGTGCCTGTGTTTGTGCTGCATGGGCAAAACCTGCATGGCATTACCAGGCTCCAACATTTTGTACATTGTGTGCCTTGACCTAGTTTATACATATATACCTTGTTTTCTACTGCTGTCACAAAGATCTGGCTAACGAGGTGATGTCAACTGTGCAAACCAGCAAGCGAGTCGGGCAAGTGCACCGCGCGTTTCAGGTGGTGCCGCCCTGGCTTGGCTCAAAACTCAGTGGTGCCTGTGGAAGTGGCTTGAATCATCCACCAAAATAGTACATCTGAAGAAAGAGAACAACAGGAAACAATGCCATTTCATACTTCTAAGCATAAATACAAAGTGTCACATGTTTCATCAAGTTGTTGTTGCTTAGACGGAATCTAGAAGCCTTTGCAAGTGGGTCTTGTGTTCCTACTTACTGGTGTTGCCTGAGAGGTGTGTGAGGTAGTCATGAACGCCACTCCTTCACGACATCATCTTTAGTTCGGTGTAAGTCGTGGTCAAACCACAACCTCATAATCACTGTATAGACACTTGAACCACCAGTTACTAGTGAAGACATTTATTGTTTTAAGTTTGAAAACATCTGTACAGTTCTTTTATAAAATTATTTTATTTTACCAATATGGAAAAATAGCTTTTTCTCATATATATCATAATTATGTTGACTCAGCATAACTCTGTGATTTTCAGAACTTTTTGACAGGCTTGTATGTTTCTGCAGTAGTGTTTGCCACACTGCTTTCTGTACTGGTAAGTTGTCCACGGAAGTGAATTGATGTTGTCCGTCTGGCTCTGTTGTGTCCCGGCAGTAGGGTGTGCCGGGCAGGATGTGGCCAGAGCCTCCTTGTACCAAAATTGGTGGTGTGATGTGCTCCCAAAGTGCTTGTCAAGAAGTTCTGGTGTATAGTTTTAGAGTATTAAAGTGCTCTGGTTCAATTAAAAGGATCAATGAGATTTCATTAAATTGTAGTGATATTATTGTGCTTACCTGCCTTGAGAATAGTGGTTGGCCGTTGTGTGGCAGTGGTAGGGAGTGTATCTATGGCTGATGCTTCAACTTTGGTATGTTTTATACAGGGATAAACAATTCTGGATCACAGTTAACATGAGTGAATGGGGTTATTATACATTTACTGAGGCATAGCAGGAAGCTACTCTACCAACCACTTTTTATTTCACAAACATATGTAAATACAGAAAAAAAATATATAGATATTATATAGTGTGAATTTTCTTAGGAATTACAATGAATGAAAAAAATGAAATGTGTCTTGAGCTTCCTCCATGATTGCATGAGTTGCTTGAAATTTTAATACTGTTTTTTTTCTCTTGTGGTCTGTAAAAGCTGGAGTGAAGGTGTGTACAAGGTGCCACTCAGGCTCTGTGGCACACGCTCCCTCACGGGCATGTGGCACATGTCCGTCACCTGGCCACAGAAGGCTTGCTGGCCATGTGTTGCTGTGGAGAGCTTGATGTACCCTGTGGTGTACGGTTGACAGTTGTGCGCAGCCTTGCATTCAGTGCAGGGAATGATCTACCCTGGAGAATGACATTGAGGTATAAAGAAGTACAGCAGATATTTTTTCTTTCTTTTTCTTCATGTTAGTATTTGATAAACATTGTTTTTGAACAATAATAGTTACTGTAAACAATATAGTTTGCTTATATTCTATTCACTACCCATTAATACCTTCAAATGTAATAACTTTTGTTGTAATTAGTTCAGTAAATAGTTGTTTTCTGTATTTTCGAAGTGGAAGTAAACAAGTATTCTTGCTTTGATAAAAGTACAATTTTATACCTCAGGTCAATCTCCCTGAGTATTTTTCCCCTGAACTGGACAGGGGCGTATTATTTGCAAACCTACCCTATAAGAGAGTGTAGTAACACAAGAAAGGAACATAACATCCAACAAGACCAATGACAGTGTTAGTGTTTATTAAGTACTAGTTACCTTAGTCCTTGTTTTCCAGTGTACTGTATACTACAGGGAAAATAATAGTTTGTTATTGCAAGCTCAGAATCACTTTCTAGTTTCACGTTATGTACAGCGCATATCACATAGTGTAAAGAGGAGGAACAGTACCATAAACATTTTGTATGCACTTTATAAAGTTTTTGTATCAGCTTACCGTATGGCATGAGGTTAATTTTTGTGCTTGTTGTCATGATTCAGAGGCAGAGTTCACCAATGCCGCAGTAGTCGTCTCTCCCTGTGTGTTGCCATGAGTTGAGCTTAGAGTGTCACTATCAACACCCCATCTCAGTAACACGTGTCTGCCAGTTTGCACACACACAGGCGGCACTTACATCACGAAAAATGCTATTCTGCAAACTAAACTGAGGTATAAGATTCACCTGTTGTCAAAATAAGAACATTGCCAATCATTATTCTGACAATAGTGAATTTTCATATGAGTAGTTTGGACTGGTGCATACAAACTGACAAACACACCCTAACAACATCCCATCTTGCGTAAACGGGCACTGCAGGAACCGCCATCGCCAAGGGGACTATTTCACCTTGTTTTTGTTCATTAGTTTTTGTGTACGTTTGACATGTGGGCGCGTTGGTCTGGTGGATCAGAGCGTCAAGTCACGGAAGTGCAGAGCCAAGGCAGGAAAGTTTTAACCTCAGTGACGCCTTGCGAACAGGTTTCACTCAATGGGCAAGCTTCCGAGTGACTCCCTGTTACTAGTAGACTACCATGAGTCAGTGCTGAGACCCGGACTTTTTATTATTGTCATACGTGATTTACAAATAAAAAAATAAAATCGCCAGGCCCAGGGCAAAAAAGTTCTAATGATCTTAATGGTGTGTGAACAAGTTTTACTCAATGGGTAAACTCCCAAGCAGTTCCCTGCCTAGAAGTAGAAATAAAATCCACCCTTTCTAAATTTGTTGATGACACTAAAGTGAGTAAGAAGGTCCTCATGGTGGCTGACAGAAATTATCCAAAATGACTAACCAGATTGTTGTCTAAAAAGTGGCAAATATCCTTTGACCTTGGGCCCATAAATATCAACCATAAGATTCAACATGCAAAGGAAGCTTCTTGAGTAGGAGGCGTAAGCTTGAGAGGCGCAGATGCAAGGTGGGGTCTGCAGAGCCATTGCCAAGATGTCCCTCCCTCCAGCTCTGCCCTGCTGTTGTTCATTTTTACTCTCCAGCCCCACTGAGGTTTAGGTCAGTATTCTCAGATGCTTCTGCCTCTCACATCAACTATTTCCAAAGGCTAAAATGGAGATTAATTGTGATCTCTTGAGTGTTTTTTTCATGTTCATGGTACAGAATCTTTGTCAATATCACCTGGGTCATAAAAGTACCCATGGAAATGCCCTCAGCTCCTTTCAAAGCCATTTCGAATGTGTGTGCTTGGGCGCCACAATGTTTTAAGAATATTAACCCTTTCTCGTCTGGGCCGTCTGTGAGAACACTTTTCTCGCGACCCACGCTGGCTGGAATTTCAACCAGTTGCATAGAGATGTTTTACTTCTAATGCTCATAGCAAAAACTTTTCATCATAAAAAGCTCATTTAGGTGTCCTTTTAAGGCTAGTAATTATGTCATCTTTTGCAATAGCCAGAACTGAAAAATCTACAAGGTATAATGCCAAAACTGTAAGTTGAATTTAGCAAACTGGCAAAATTTTTATACGTTACTCAAAACAAACTCTGCCCTCTCAAAAATTATTCAACTTTGAAAATTTCCAATAAATATTTAGGAATATGAGAAGAAATATGAACACTTCCTCGGATAGGTCACATATGCATTACTCCTCATGATGGAAACAAATGCTACACTAAATTCTTCATTGTCCCACAATCTGCCTGCCACCTTCACTCTGACCCCATGAGGACAAGCTACAAGTATCAAGCAAGCTATACACTTGGTTCGTCATACAACATTTTACAACTGGAGATATTTTATTTTTATTATTTAAGAAAACTTTTCTGGATGACGATGAAAGTCGTCATCCTGACGTCTGCATCAAAAGATCCCATGACGAGGAAAGTTGCATTGGAACAAGAAAGCATTTCAAGGGCAAAAACAAAAAGTAAAACAACAAAGAAAGCCTGCTAAGCACTGCTCCTAGAAAAGTAAACACAAACGTGGCCAGGAGAGAGTTAAGTTTAAGCCCTTGTTTTTATTTTTCTGTTGTATTTTCCAAAGTACTAATTAGAACAGTGCAGACAGGCTGACGGACGTGCTGTAGCGATGGTGACCTGCAGTGCTTCTCTCCATACTGAATTATTTCCTTTTGTTTGAAGATTGTAGTTAACACTGTACATAAGGGAGCAAGTTAAGGGTACAGAGTAAGACATTTTGGGAGAGTTTGTTGGTTTATCTTCTTTCATCTTGTAAGTACGTAAATGAGGTTTAATTTACTCCTTTTGTTAAGGGTGTGTGAAGTGAAGTTATTGATGTTACGTAGTGTGCCCTTCATGCTCATACAATCATACGTTCATGACACACTAAACACATACACTACCAAATGAAGACATTCAGAAATTAGTCATCTTAGTAAGTTAACATTGAACACTTGACTGATAAAGATATTGTACTTTTCTAACTTTTTAATTATTTACGTAAATGATGATTATTCTTGTCCGATAATTATTTATGTAACAGTCATACACACACACACACACACACACACACACAGGCAACTTCAAACTATCACAGTATTTCCTTATCAGCTTGAGGGATCAGAGATGTGGCCTTAGTAGGTGTGATGCGGCTCTGCCAGCCACACCCTGTCACCCTTACTGTAATGGGGAAAAATTTCAACTCATCACAAGTATTTTGCTTTTTGCCAGCCCTCTGTGCTATTTGTTACACACACACACACACACACATACATATACACACATTGTTTTTGGACACACACACAAACACACAAACACTTGCATTCAACTATCACACTAGCACACAAAAATATCCATTCATCTATCATAGACACACTCACTCACCCACACATTCACTCACTCACTCGCAGACTCATAAAACAAACAGCAGCTTTCACTATTAGGCAAAAAAAGAATTAAATTAGGCTCACCATACAGGGAAAGAAAATACAAAACAACAAAAAAAAAGCTCATTGTCCATTTGAAGATGTTACGTTGTCATGCCAATTTCGTGGTTATGTTAGCCAAGCGATATGTTGAGTTAAAAAAAAAAATGTAAACCTATATTTCTTGTCAACCGTTTACCCCACTTCTCCTCCTCCTCCTCCTCTTCATTGCCTTTCTCAAATTCACCTAATTCTGATATATTCCTCATAGTATTTTTCTTCTAATATTACCAATCTATTTCTTGCCAACCTTTTTTCCCCACTCCTGCTTCTCTCTCCCCTTCCTCTGCCTTCTTTTCATAATCATCACTGCCTTTCTCATACTCATATAATCCTAATGTATTCCTCATAATATTTTTTTTCTAATGTTACCAACCTGTATTTCTTCTCAACCCTTTACCTCACTCCTGCTTCTTCTCTTCCTCATCTTTTTCTTCCTCTTCCTTCATCTTCTCATCATCATTGTCTTCCTTATACTCATCCAGTCTTAAATTCCTCACTCTCTTGAATCTTACATTACCTGTCCATTTTTCTCATAACCCTTTTCCCTTCCTTTCCTTTCCTTTGTAATACTCATTTATCCATTATCAGACTCCTTATTTCTTTATTTATTAACCCAATGCGGGATTTTCAAAGCTGGTTTTATGCAGAGGGCAACACTAGTTATTGATCCCCTTGTGTGGAGTTCAGTCACTTGCTCCAAACAGAGGCCAATAAATATACAGTGTTTCTTAGTGTGTGTGGTGTTAGATTGTTTATGATTTAGTTTCCCATCCATACAGTCTTGATACATCCACATCACAGCCTTACAACCCTGTTTATACTCAGTTTTATACTCTACATCCTCTCCCTTTGTTATATATTATCTACACCCCTTTCCTCTCATTTTGATATGTTTTTCTTGTTTCCACTAATCTTTGCTCCATATCTTCTTTCTCGTACATCCTGTTTTTTTATCATTCCCTTCCTGTATTCCATTTTATCTCACTGCCTTCTGCTTTCCTTTGTTCTTTCATATACACACACACACATACTACCTCCTCTTGTATCTTTTATCACCTCTATTCTACTCCACATTCACACATATATTCTCCTGCCACTCCTTAATTACTCCTATCTCTTACACATCCATATCCTCCTCCTCCTCCTCCCACACCCTACCACATCCCTCTCAACCCCTGCCCCCTCCTCTCACTCCTTTTCTAGTCGGCCGCCCATGAAATAACATTAATATTAACTGTAAACTAAACTAACCGAGTAACTAACCTAACCTACTTCGGATCATGAATTGCTGTTCGGTCCACACACATTATGCTGTTACTGTGCTGGGCTGAGCCAATACCACCAGCACCCCAGCTAACAGGCCCTCCCAGCAGTGCCAGAGCCAGTGGTGTGTGCATGTGGTTGTGGTAATACAGTGTGTGAACGTGTGTACATATTACCGAGAAATATATTAGTCAACTTTACGTCTGTTTGACTTGTGCACCTTATTAGTGTGGTTTATTCACATGGTAGGCCCACACCTGAGAGTGCTAGACATCCCAGGAGGAAATAAGTGTTCTGATGTATTCTTTTTATACAGCGTTTTGAATTTTGCAAGATGTAGAACGTAGAGCATCGCAAGTTCTTGGTATCAGGGACCAAAACTTTGCCACTGGACTTGGAATAGCAATGCTTGAGGGGTAGTAGAGGAGATTGATCACATCCTTGTAATTAATTATTGAAGGATCCTTTAGAATTACAGGGTTTCCCAGAGTTCTGAGTTCTTTGCAACTAATCATAGACTTGCTGCAACACTCTAGCTTCATGTCAGGTTATGAAGAATCTCAGGATGTAATAACCATACTGAGAGACTTGCCATATGCTGAAGAGTTTGCACTTAGTCTTAAACTGGCTCCATGTGCTTGGCCCTCTTAGGCTCCCTGTAGAATTGCAGAATCCTTCAAACTTGAAAATTGCCGTTGTGTAGTAAAGTGTACTGGAGAGTGTCCATGGCTAAGGAAAGGTTTTGCCCCAAGGGAAATGGTTTAGAATGTCAAGAGGAAGAGCCATAATGGGAATCAGGACTAGCATAGGGCTCTGCCACAGAAGACGAGAGCTTTCCTGAGGAGAGATGAAGAATGGCACGTCAGGAGAATCGCTGAGGATATCGAGGGTCATTTCTTTGCAAATGGTCTCCAACCTACTGAAGCAGCTCTTTTTAGTGCCTCCCTTTCAGGTGAGCGCTGGCACACATTATTGCTACTCTACTTCTTTACATCTATTATGAAAAGCAAGAACAATCACTTTTTCTAATTGTAGACTATTAACCATTACTTCTTTACATCTATTATGAAAAGCAAGAACAATCACTTTTTCTAATTGTAGACTATTAACAATTACTTCTTTACATCTATTATAAAAAGCAAGAACAATCACTTTTTATAATTGTAGACTATTAACCATTTCCACATTTTCATTATTATTCTCTTTATCTCATGATGCCTTTTCCCTCAAGTTCATTAAAAAGATGGGCTGCAGCATATGCTATTAAGTTTCCTATTTCTTTTGTCCATCCATACTCCAGGAATTGAAAATGAATAGCTACAAACAAAACATATATTTAGTTTTCATTGTTTTTCCATCCAGGAGCTGTCTGCCACCCCCCCTCCCCCCCTTATAGTAGGTCAGTGCTAGGGGCTCCCCACCAGGTTAACCCAGACTGTAGATGTACATTGGAAGACAGGCAATGAAGGGAACAGAAAGGTGGAGTGCGGTATAGAGGTACACCCATCCCTCCTATCCCCTTTAGCTGCAAGTCCACTCTGATGAAGACCTTGCCCAGTGCTCTCATTTAATTCCTCTCCCTCTCTGGCCTGATTTATACATGTCTGGGTTGTCCAGCTTTTAATTTTTACCCTCCACATGACCTGACCCTCTATAACATCAAGTCCCTGAAGCCCTTGAGGTCCCTCCCTTACTGTAAAAAAAAAAAAAATGTTAGGTTAGGTCAGGTGAGGTCATGATTTACGGAACTATCTAACAACTTCGCATTGGGAGAATTACATATTTTCGAGCCTCATACTTATTACGGGTGACTCCTTCCCCATCTTTTTACTTCATTTCAAAGTCATGGAATTTCTCGGGTCCGCCCCATTCCAGCGTAGGCATGACCAAGACCAAGACTTTCTCGGCAGACTGTACCCACTCTATCACCAACCCTATGCACTCCACCCACCTGTCAAACGAGCTGTCATAAAACCCACAACAGAGTCTCATAATAAACAACTACATACGCAAGACTTCTTTTACTTATCACAGTCACCCATGAGCACATTTCCTGTTTTCTTTATGAGCGTTTCCACCCCGGGGCCGCAATATTTACAAAGACGCTCGCCTGACCCCCGCAGCAGCAGCCATCTTGGACCTGCAGGAGGAGTGTTTACGTCGCGGCGCTCCCCCGAAGACTCACTCCCGCGGCCTTAGCAGTGCACGCCATGCCCCGCCACCCCGCGAGATGATCCTTAAGGGCGTCCACCATGAGTAGCCGGCACCAGCCCTACCTCAGCAGCTCCCTGGCCATACGGCAGGAGATACAGCGCTTCGAGTCCGTACACCCGAGCATCTACGCCATTTATGACCTTATTGAGCTGCTCCCCGACCCTGTGGTGGCGCAGCAGGTCCGCGAGCACGTCGTCTGCATTGAAGGTAAGACATTTAAGGGGTTTTGTGTTAGTTGAAGTGTGTGCGAGGCGTTCCAGGGCGAGGGATAGGCGGGCTCGGGTCCTCCGTTCCCGCCGCCAGTTTGAACGTCACTTTGGGTTCCTACGCCCATTAAAACTTTCTGGAGCCGGAATTTTACGTTTATTTACACTCTAACACTCTGAATTTTACGTTTATTTACACTTTAACACCTATAAGAGTGAAGTTTTCCTTATACTAAAGTCTCCCTCTGTCAATTTGGGTTCCTACGCCCATTAAAACTTTCTGGAGCTGGAATTTTACGTTTATTTACACTTTAACGTTTATTTACACTTTAACACCCATAATAGTGAAGTTTTCCATATACACAGGTCTCCTTCGTCTCCCTCTGTCAGTTTGAGTTCCTACGCCCATTACTGTAAAACTTTCTTGGCCCTCAATTTACCGTTTATTTACACTCTAACGCCCTGAATTTTACGTTTATTTACACTTTAACGCCCATAAGAGTGAAGTTTTCCATATACAGAAGTCTCCTCCTGTCAGTCTAAATGTCACTTTGAGTTCCTACGCCCATTAAAACTTTCTTGGCCCTCAATTTTACGTTTATTTACACTTTAACACTGGAATTTTACGTTTATTTACAGTTTTTGTGTACAGTTTATTTAATAGTAAAATTTCCCATATACACAAGTCTCCCCCTGTCAGTTTGAATGTCACTTTGAGTTCCTACGCCCATTAAAACCTTCTTGACCCGGAATTTTAGGTTTATGGTGCGTTTAGACTTGTGTTGTATTATGAAACCATTATTATATTGTAGCCAGGGACAGTATCTCAACTCCCTCTGTCAGTTTGAACCTCACATTCGCGTTCTTACGTCAATTTAAACTTTCTTGACCCCTGAAATTTATGTTTTTGGCACTTTTAAATCGATAATGATAAAGTTTTCTATATACATAAGTCACCCTCAACTCTCTTTGTCAGTTTCATCCTCACATTTAATTTTTACAGACACCAATTAAAACTTTCTTGGCCCTGGAATTTAAGTTTTGAGAATTTGCAACTCATTATAGCTTTCCTTATACACCAGGCTTCCTCAACTCCCTCTGTCAGTTTGAGCCTTGCATTTTAGTACATATATGACAGTTTTATTTTGCTGGCCTTAGAGTTTATGTTTTGACTCAATGAAACCCAAATTAGTGAAGTTTTTTTTCATGCACAAGCTTCCCTCATCTCCCTCTGTCAGTTTGAACCTCCCATTAGGTTTTTACATCAACTAAAACTCTCCTGGGCCTGTAATTTAGCTTCCTGACTCATTTAAACTCTTGATAATGAGACTCCAGGGTAGGGGACATATACACATCCTTACACACGCCCCCTTTACTCTCCGTCAGTCGTAACGTCACATTGAGTTTTTGCATCAATCATAACTTTGCTAGGCCTGAAGATTACTTTTTTGGACTATCTTTCAACTTGGCATGGAAAGTTGTTTGTTTGTTATTAAGATGAATGAGGTTGTGTTGTTATTTACCAAGAAACACGGTAGTCGTTGAAAGTTATAACCTATCGTCGGTTTGTTAGTTAGTCATGTGCAGCCAAGCAGGGATAGCACCTTTATAAAATACTAGCCAGAGCCACTAATTGGGTGGGACTAGCCAACAGGCCCCATCAAGATAGCCTGACAGTAGGCCAAGCATTAAAAAAAGTCATAGAAATATTGTTTGCTGTTTCACATATTAGTCTAACTCATCTCAGTCACTTCTTCCTTCAGTTCAAACTTTCCTGTGTCGGGAATTATTCATCGACATTTTTCACCCAGCCATTGAGTTTATCTTTATGGCTTATGTTTATCTTATATATTTTTTCATCAATCCCAAGACTCTGGATATGATGTTGATTCTTTCACAACGAGCTTAAGTATCCTTTCAAGGATGGAAAAATCTTTGCGCTGCCTTCACATTGCTTTGATTAGTGCACAGAGCTACACATCCAAGTGAGGTTTGATCTTAGCCATGCAGTAACGTGTTCAGAAGCTAACGGAAACTGTACAGAACATCACCAAGAAGGTCGACAAGAGCTGCTTTTGAAAATAGAAATACAGTATTCTGAGTAGAGGGAATGCTTTAAGGCAGAGAATAGGCCACTGGCATTACTAGAGGGAATGCTTTAAGGTAGAGAAAAGGCCCCTAGCATTACCTCTGGCCTGAAGTATTTTTTTTTTTATATCATTACTTGCCACTGACTCCTGTTCGTTTGTTAAGGAGTATGTATCATGCTTATCATATCATAGGGCTGTAGGCATATCGTTTGTGTTTTATTCCTCTTAGTCACATGTTTCTGTCGTGATTCTAAGGTCATTCCCCTCTTGAGTGTGGGTTATTGTGTGGGATGAGGTTGTTGGAGCTATGTTGATTAGTATGTGTTTGTGGGGTTGAATGAGGCTGAAGTTGAGTAAAAATAGGGTGTGGTTGTCAGCAGATTAGTGGTTGGTCCTGTGAAAAAAAATAATTTGTGTGATGAGGGTAATGGGGTCAGTATGTAAATTTGTGTGTTGATGGAGGCTAATATCGCCAAGCTTGGGTAGAAGTTATGCTAGACTTTCATCTCCATTTTTCATTCTTCTCAGTATTTAAGGTTTTGTCTCATTTGAAAACATTCTCTTGACAGTTGCAAAATGTATTGAGATCATTTATCATTTTTCAATATTTCTTTTTTTACAAGAAAACTTGACATATCTACTCACTTCTACATCTTTTAAATTATAATGAGTTTGTTTTCTTAACCAGATGAGGAGTAGTCATTTCAACAGAACCTCATTTTTATGTATAATTTCTTGAATGTCACCTCATTTCTTTTTCTACATTTCATTTACTTTGTTTCTTGCCTCCCCTTTGCTAGCTAATGTGTAAAAAAAAGGAAAGACATAGCATCTATTCTATATCATTTCAGTTCACGAATCATCTCTGTAAGTTAAAGAAAAAAAACGAGCAAATTCCAACAGTCATCTTCAATTAGTTCCACCATGACATCATATTCAAGTAGCTCATGCATTATCTTGTCCTAGCAACTCGCATCCTGCTGATCTGAAATACACATAACTATAGTAAAATGTACAATCTCTCACTGCAGCACACCAAAACAATGCACTATACACATTATCCAACACACACACACACACACACACACACACACACAATCTTGCCACCTGTTATATTGCTTTCACACACACAAACACACAAGCCAGAAGGTACACTATATAGCCTTAGGTCATTTCTTCAACACCACTGCAGTATACCCTTCCACACACACACACACACACACACACACACACACACACACACACACAAGCCAGGAGGTACACTATATCTTTAAGTCATCTCTTCAACACCACTGCAGTATACAATCTCCCTTTCATTATCCCAGCAACACACACACACATACGCACACGCACCCCCTCTTGTTATCAGCTGTCACATAACCACTATCTTATCAGGCGTAGTAGTAGCTTAGGTGCATCTGTTGAGCATCACCACCAGAGTGTTACATGCAGCAAACAGACAAACAGATGCTCGTAACAGATATATACGCCAAACAGACAGACACATAACAGACGAGACGGAAAAATAGATGCTTGTAACAGATATATACGCATAGCAAACTGATATACCAAAACTTAACAGACAAACAGATGCTCGTAACAGTTATATACGCCAAGCTAACAGACAGATAACCATAACAGACTAAACAGACAAACAGATGCTCGTAACAGTTATATACGCCAAGCTAACAGACAGATAACCATAACAGACTAGACAGACAAACACAGATGCACCAAACAGTCATATACGCCAAGCTAACAGACAGAGATATCCATAACAGACTAGACAGACAAACACAGATGCACCAAATAGTCATATACGCCAAGCTAACAGACATATATTCATGATAGACTAGACAGACAAACACAGATGGCCGTAACAGTTATATACGCCAAGCTAACAGACATGATAGACTAGACAGACAAACTCAGATGCCAGTAACAGTTATGTACGCCAAGGAAACGGACAGAGATGCTCATAACAGACAAAGCCAACGGAGATGCTATTATTAACAGTTACACGAGTCAGCGGTACATACGTTCACCCTGTTTCTTGTTGTTGTTGTTGTTGTTGTTGTTGTTGTTGTTGTTGTTGTTGTTGTGTGAAGCCTTTGATCTGTCTCCTTTCAGCTCTGTTAAAGAAGTTGATTTTTTTCTTCTTTTTTTAATCACAAAGTTGCCTATTTCCAATTTTCTCCCCTCATTGTTTTGTTTTTTTCGTGTTTTTATCCTTTTTTCATACATTCCAATTTGTCTAGCATCATCATCTTCTTGTTCTTCTTTTTCTTGTTCTTGTTCTTCTTGTTCTTGTTCTTCTTCTGCTGTTTTTCTACTACTACTACTACTACTACTACTACTACTACTACTACTACTACCATCATTATCATCATCATTACTACATTACTCCTTCAAACTAGTTTCTTCATTATTCATATATCTATCTATTTTGTCCTTTTGTGTGTGTGTGTGTGTGTGTGTGTGTTGCTTCATATCCTTGTGTTGTTAGGTGTTGCTCTTCCTCCTTATCTCTCAACGCCACTCTCTCACCACCTCCCGTTCGCTTCCTTCCTTCCTAATCTTAATCTTCCTTATCACCTCGGAAGGCTAATCTCTCCTCTCCCTGTATTCTCTCACGATGTTATGGGAGTTTCATGTCTTCCCTCGTATCTATTTCTCGTTCTGGAGGTGTCTTGCTTCCGTCTTCTTCCTTCTCTCCTGCTTTCTATTTTCCTTTCTGTTTTTGCTCGTTTGTTTTCTTCCATATTTCGTTTCGTTGTTGTTTTTTCATCCCAACTCCACACACAGTCATTCCTTTCCCTTCTCCTTTCTAAAAATCTTTCTTGCTTCCTTTCTATTTTTGCGTGTTTGTTTTCCCCAATACTTCGTTTCTATTTTTCTTACCATTTTTTTTATCTAGCTTTAACTTTCCTTTTATTTAAACACCACGCATTCATCCCTTTCCTATCCAATATAAAATTCTTTCTTTCTTTCTTTCTTTGTTTCTCTCTATATCTTTCCTTCCCTAAGCATTCCGTCTCCCAAATTTAGAGAAGAAAACACAAGCAAAATAAACATGTAAGAAAATTAATAAAGAATACAAATTGCAGAGAAAATACAATCAATAGGGAAATATGTTGAGTGATGATGGGATAAGTGGAAGGGAGAGAGGGAGAATGAGGGAAAGATGAAGGAGAGGAGAGAAAAAAATAGTAGATAAGAGGAGGGAATTAGTTTGGGGAAGGGAAGAGGAATGCAAAAAGTGGAAGGAAGGGAGAGGAGGGAATTTATTAAGAGAAGAAAGAAGAGGAGGAGGAGGAGGGAGAGACGAGGGAATAGAAGTAGGAAATGTTGCGTCAGTGTGGGTGGGGAGGGGAAGCGAGGTGGAGGAAGGAGGGGATGAGAGGGGAAGGGGGAGGGGATCAATGTTGGGGTAATGGTCCGCTGTGGTGGGTGAATGATGGGGAAAGGGTGGTGATGGGGGGTAGTTTTAAAGGTCTAGGTGAAGAGTAGTTGGGGTGGTGAGGGTAGGGTTGTGGGGGTGGTGATGGTGGCCGTGGTGGTGATGGTGGTTGTGGTGGTGATGGTGGGTGTGGGAGTGTATATGTATTTTTTTTATTTTTATAGTAGAGGAAACAGTTCAAGGGCAAAAAAAAGGAAACAATAATGAAAAAAAAAGCCCGCTACTCAATGCTCCTACAAAAGAGTCAAAAGGAGTGGCCGAAAGACAGGTCAATTTCGGGAGGAGAAGTTAACTATCATCTCTGTTTTACTGTACTGTTGTATCGCACCGAGTATCTGAAAAAAAGAAAATTAAGATGTGCCCAAAGACTGAGACATCGAAGCTAGTTAGTACCGTTATAATATAGAAGAAAAAACTGCATATGGATAAAACAACAGATAGATGTAGATGTCACAGTACGGTCAATTAAAAAAAAAAAAGGAAATTGAGATGTGTCCAAAGACTGAGACATCGATGCTGGGTAGTACCAGAGAGAGAGAGAGAGAGAGAGAGAGAGAGAGAGAGTACTTCTTACCTCGGCCACTGACACTTCTGGACCGAGGAAGTGAAGGAAAGAAAGGGAGTAGGAGGGAGAGTGGGAGGGGAGGAGGAGGAAGACAGGTAGGCCGGAAGTGTGCACCTGCCCTTTCCTCCTCCTCCTCCTCCTCCTCCTCCTCCTCGCCCCACTTCCCTTTTTTGCACATTCTGTCTACCATGTTTTCTTTAGTGGGATTTTAGGTTTCACTTCCTCCTCATCTACCTCCTCCTCCCGTCATCTTCCTCCTCCTCCTCCTCCTCCTCTTCTTCTTATGCTATCATCATAAAAATGAATATATACAAATATGGAAGCTTACCCGTCTATGCAAGCCGAGAGAGAGAGAGAGAGAGAGAGAGAGAGAGAGAGAGAGAGAGAGAGAGAGAGAGAGAGAGAGAGAGATTATCAGTGAGTGGCAGACGAGTTGGAGGAGGAAGAGGGAGGAGGAGGAGGCGTGGGTGGACGAGAAGGAATGATGAGAAAAAAAGAGCAAGGGAGGAAAAGAAGGAGGAGGAGGAAGCTTTGAATTGGTATGAAGAGGAAGAGGAGGAGGAGGAGGAGGAGGCGGAGGCGTGCATGGATTAGATGGATGAATTGATGGCGTGAATGAGTGGGAAGAGGAGGAGGAGGAGGAGGAGGAAGAAGAGGAAAACGAAGAGGAGGAGGAAGATGAGGAGGAGTATGCTTGCGAGGGCGTGTTGGAGTCTTAGGGTGGTGTCTCTTCCTCCTCCTCCTCCTCCTCCTCCTCTTCCTCTTCCTCCTGCCACGCCTTATCATTATTATTATTCTTTTGCCGTGCATGTTAAAGAAGCCCTTGACACCCCCCTACCCCCCTCTGTGTGTGTGTGTGTGTGTGTGTGTGTGTGTAGCGGGAAATGTTTAAATGTTAAGATAATGATATGCTCGTGCGACTCTCTCTCTCTCTCTCTCTCTCTCTCTCTCTCTCTCTCTCTCCAAAGGTTACGAAGGAAGAATGTGAGGATTAGTTTGTCTAGCTCTTCTTCTCCTCCTCCTCCTCCTCCTCCTCCTTCGTTCTGCCTTGTTTGGGTAGGGATGCAACCCATTCATGTGTTGCTCTCTCTCTCTCTCTCTCTCTCTCTCTCTCTCTCTCTCTCTCTCTGTGGTACGTATCTGTTAAATTGTGGCGTTGACAGACGTTTATATAGTTGAGAGAGAGAGAGAGAGAGAGAGAGAGAGAGAGAGAGAGAGAGAGAGAGAGAGAGAGAGAGTGGAGGTATTACTAAGCTCTTCAAGTAACCCCAATACTTTCTTCCTCACTCACTCTCACTCACTCACTCGCTCACTCACGGTCCAAGCGAATTATGAGCAGAAGGTGACTCATCTTATTCGAACAGAGTGAGTCATCTTCCCTCCCTCCCTCCCTCTCCTTCTCTCCTTCGTTCTCTCCGTTTTGCTCCTCCATGTTTTGTTCCTTCATCCTTCTGTGTATCTTTTCTTTCCTTGCTTAATCTTTCTTTTGCTGTTTTTATACTTTTTCTTTCTCCGTTTTGCTACCCCTTTCTTTCCTTCTGTAAGTCTTATCTTTTTTTTTTTTTTTCATTAATTATATACTTCGTTTTGCTCCCTCAATCATTCCTTTTATGTCTTATTTTCCTTTTTTTTTTTATTCATTCCATCCTTCATCCTTTATCCTTTTATTGGTTTATCCTTTTTTCCTTTCCTTCTATGTCTATCGTTCTATTGATACTCTTTTCCTCATTTTTTTTCCTTTTTTTCGTACTTTATTCACTCCTTTTATCTCTGTTCCCCTTTCGTATGTATCTTTCGTTTTCTTTTTAACTCTTATTCATCTTTTATTCATCCATTTCTATCGTTTTTTTATTTATATTCTTTGTATCCATCTTCTTTTCCTTACTCTCTCCTTTCTTTCGCTCCTCTTCCTTATTCCCCTCTCTCTCTCTCTCTCTCTCTCTCTCTCTCTCTCTCTCTCTCTCCAATCCATACGCTCTTCTCCATTCCACATTCCATTCCTCCTCTCCCCCCATCCCTCTCTCCCCTCTCCCTCCTTTCCCTCTCTCCCTTCTTTACTGCCTTTATATCTGTAAGCCTAACTAACCCCCTACTTGTCCCCAGTCACCCCTCCCCCCTTCCTCCTCCTCCTCCTCCTCCTCCTCCAATATCAACCTGTGAATAGGAGGAAGAGACAGGAAGAGGAAGGGGGGTCATGAATAGTACTCTCTTCCCCCCCCTCAATTAGTGAAAGGAAGGAGGGGAGGCCTAGAGAGAGAGAGAGAGAGAGAGAGAGAGAGAGAGAGAGAGAGAGAGAGAGAGAGAGAGTATTGTGGTGCCAAGCCAATTAAGTTTAACATAGCCATTAATGCGTGACACCTCCTCCTCCTCTTCCTCCTCCTCTTCCTCCTCCTCCTCCTCCTCCCTCAGGCTGTTGTGTCTATTGTGTTGTCGCTTTTTTTGTATATCCCTCCTCCTCCTCCTCTCCTCCTCCTCCTCCTCCTCCTCCTCCTCCTCCGTTATTCTTCTCATTCTCACTTATTCCTCTTTGTGCTTTGCTTATCTTTCTCCATTAATAATTTTCTCCTTTTATATTTCTTTCCTAAGTTTACATTCCGCGTGATATTTCTAACCTTTCCCTGATCTTTCCTTTTCATTTCTCACTTTTTCTGCCATTTTTTTTTAACCTTTCCTTGACCTTTCCCTTTCAGTTCTTTCCCTTTCATTTCTTTCCCTTTCACGTTTCCCTCTTTAAATAAACACACACAAAAAACACACACAAATATAACACGGCGCGCTGACTCACCCATTGATTGCGTCTTGGGAGTCATTATTGTGAGTGTTGATTGCGCCGGGATATGCAAATTGTGGAGGGGGGCGGGGGAAGGCAGGGTGGGAGGGTGGAGGTGAGTGGGGCGGGAGGAGGAGGGGGAATGGGAGGGGAAAGATGGGATAGAATGTGAAGGAAGGAGGAAAGGATGAAGGGAATAATGGTAGAGACTGATGGAGAGATGGAGAGAGAAAGTAAGGGAAATAGGAGGAAAGAATTGATGGAGGGGGAAAAGGAGGAAGGGAGGGAAAGTGGGTAGAAGTGCAAGGGAAATGAGGCAAAGTGGGAGGGTGAGGAAAGGTATAATGGGAGGGAAAAGATAATGAGAATGGGAGGGGTAAGGGAGCAGGAGGGAGGGGGAGGGGAGGGAGATAATTAGATAATGGAGAAGGGGAAAGAGAGAGAACCGAGGGGAAGAGGAGTGAAAAGGAGGAGAAAGAGAGGGGAGCTTGGGAAAGGAGAGAGGAAAGTAAGAGGAAGCGTAAAAGAGGAAATTGTAAGGGGAAAAAGAGGAATAAGGGAAGGGGATGAGAGGGGAAGGACTGGGAAAGTGCGTATGAGGGGAAGTGGCAAGAGGAGGAGGAGTAAGGGGGAGAGAGGGGAATGAGTGGTAAGGAGTGAAGAGGGGGAAGGAGTGAGGGGAGTGGAGGGGAAGAGGGGGGCTGGAATGTGGGGTTTGTTATAAGTTGCAAGATTTTCATATTTTCACGCCTCTCCTAGTTGTATCCATTGTGTGTGTGTGTGTGTGTGT
>NC_066513.1:23351114-23381114 GCF_024679095.1 Eriocheir sinensis | reverse complement strand
TCTCTCTCTCTCTCTGTTCCTTTCTTCTCTTTGTCATCTTCCCTCTTTTCTTCACCCCTTCTCTTCTTCCCTTCTTCCATTCCGTCTTTTTCTCCTTCTCTTTCCCTCCCTTTCTTCACATGCTCTTTTTTTCTTCTCTCCCTCATTTTCTTCACATTCTCTTTTTTCTATCTCTTTCTATCTTCTTTTTATTTCCTCTCCTCGCGCTTTATTCCATTCTCCTTTTCGCTTGTCCTCATATCTCTCTCTCTCTCTCTCTCTCTCTCTCTCTCTCTCTCTCTCTCCAGAAGTATATATATTCTTTTTTCTTCTCCCCTCCGTTTTCTTCTTTTCGCCGACTTGCATAACGTTACTCCATTTGAGAGAGAGAGAGAGAGAGAGAGAGAGAGAGAGAGAGAGAGAGAGAGAGAGAGAGAGAGAGAGAGAGAGCATGACCCTCTTATCTGCTTCACCGGAGAGGAAGAAGCAAGGAGTGCAGGAGGGAAGAATGGAAAGAGGGAGGGAGGAAGGAAGGAAGGAAGGAAGGAGGGAGGCAGGGATTTAATGAAGGTAGGAAGGAAGAGAGAGATGAAGCATAGAGGAGGAAGGAAGAAAGAAGAGAATGATAAGTTTCTCTCCTCCTCCTCCTCCTCCTCTTCCTCTTCCTCTTCCTCTTCCTCCTCCTCCTCTCAATCGGCGTGTTGAATAATTTTTTTCGTAATTCGATAGTGTGGGAAGGAGATGAGGGAGAGATAGGAGATGTTTCTCTCTCTCTCTCTCTCTCTCTCTATGTGTATCAATGCGGACGTGCTTGTGCTGGTTTTCTCTCTCTCTCTCTCTCTCTCTCTCTCTCTCTCTCTCTCTCTCTCTCTCTCCATCTTTTTTACGTTCTTTTTATCCTTCTTCCTCTTCCTCCTCCTTCCCTCCTCTCCTTCCCTCTCTTTTCTCTCCTCTCCTCCATGCTCTACATTCCTCGCATCACCTCTGCCCTTCTCTCCTCTCCTCCTCCTCCTCCTCCTCCTCCTCCTCCATGCTACTCACTGTCACCTCCCTCTCTCCCTCCCTCCCTCATTCAAGTCGTCACGCCCGGAGAGAAATTGTAACCCGGGTTTATGGGTGTTGTTACTCCTCGTAGAGAGAGAGAGAGAGAGAGAGAGAGAGAGAGAGAGAGAGAGAGAGAGAGAGAGAGAGAGAGAGAGAGAGAGAGAGGTTCTTGTCATTCATAATTTTGTTTTTCTTTATTTTGGCTCATTCAGAGTTTGTCGCCTCTAGAGTCACTTATACATGAGAGAGAGAGAGAGAGAGAGAGAGAGAGAGAGAGAGAGAGAGAGAGAGAGAGAGAGAGAGAGAGAGAGAGAGAGAGACTTTCCCTCGTCCTTCTTAACCTCTTATCTTTTCGCTCTAACCAGTCTTTTTCTACTCCTTAATTGACCCTTTAAAATTAGGCAGCCCAGCACTTTTAGCCAGCCTTTAAACAACATTTTTTAAACCCACTTCTAGTCCCTTTTTATTGGCAACCAACCCTTTTTATAGCCTCATCAATTACTCCCTTTTCGAGTTCAACATCTTTATTGCCGAAACATTTACCTACGTTTTTTCTTCTATCCCTGACCTGCCTTTTTTCTATCACTGGTTTTTCATTCTTTCAGGTGCCATTTCCAGCCCCTTTGCAGCTCTGAGAAGCGCCATTCACGCCTCCTTTCTATCCTTCCTCCCTAGCCCATTCCTCGCACCCTGATCTTATTCTCACATAGACCCCAGATTCATTCCCTTTCAAGACCCCAAAATCCCCACCAGCCCCATCCTATCCTTCCCTAGCCCATACTTTGCCCTCTAATCTTATTCTCTCAAATACCTTAATTCCAGCTCGTTTCTTCCCCTGAACAGCCTCACTATAGTCAAACCACTTCATATAGTCCGTTTGGGCGTTTGATTTCGCGGGTCCTTTCCTCTCCTCTGCTCTGCCACACAATCCCAACACCTTTTTTTTTTTTTTTTTTTTTTTTTTACAGCAAAGGAGACAGTTCAAGGGCACACAAAAAGCAAATATTAATAAAAAAGCCCGCTACTCACTGCTCCTAAAAAGAATCCAAAGAGGTGGCCGAAAGATAGGTCAGTTTCGGGAGGAGAGGTGTCCTGATACCTATAGCTGACAAATGAGAGGAAGAGATGGGTGTTGGGACTGTGTGGCAGAGCAGAGGGAAGGAAAGGACCCGCGGAATCGAACCCCTAAACGGACTATTTGAAGTTGTTTGACTTTAGCCTCTTTCTACCCTTCTTCCCTAGCCCATACCTTGTCCCCTGATCATATTCTCATAGACCCCATTTTCAGTCCCTTTCAAGACCCCCAAATCCCCACCCCAGCCTCATCCTGTCCTTTCCTAGCCCATACCTTGCCCCTTGATCGAATTCTCCCAGACCCCATTTTCAGTCCCTTTCAAGACCCCCAAATCCCCACCCCAGCCCATCCTGTCCTTTCCTAGCCCATACTAGCCCCCAGTCCTCTTAATTCACCCCCGTCATGCCAGTCTCAGTCTACATAAGCCTATTCAGCCCACTTCATAGCTAGTCCTTATCAGGCTCTTTCTAGTCCTCAGCCCAAGTCTTATTCCGTGACCCACTTTGCCCCTTCATAAGCCTGGTAACCCCCACATCCTCTCCCCCTCCAATCCCCCTCTCCCTCCCCTCTCATCCGCCCCCTCAACCCCACCCCTCGCTCCCATAACACAAACAACTCAACCTTCTTAACTGTGATGCGGTTTAAGTTTAATATATAATGGTGGGAGGGTGGGTAGGGGGAGAGGGACGGAAAGAGGGGAGGGAGGGAAGGGGAGGTTAGAGTTGGAGAAGGGGGAAGGGGAGGGGAGTAGAGGTGGGGATGGGAGAGGATTATGAGAAAGGGAAGATAAGAGACGCAGAGGATGAAGAGGAAGGAAATGATAGGAGAGAACGAGAAAAAAAGGTGAAATAGAAGAGGATGAAGATGGAGGTACAGGAAAGGAGAAGAGGATAGGGAGGAAGGGAAGGATAAGAAAATATAAAAAAGACAGGAAATATGAGAGAAAAATGAGGAAAGGAAAAGTGAATGAGGATGAGGAGGAAGAGAGAGAGAGAGGAGAGAATGAAGGTGAATATGAGAGAGAATGAAGAGGAAGGAAATTAGAGCAGAGAATGAAGAAAAAGGGAAGTAGAAGAGAGAATGAAGAAGAAGGGAAGTAGAAGAGAGAATGAAGAGGAAGGGAAGTAGAGGAGAGAATGAAGAGGAAGGGAAGATTGATAAGAATAAGGAGACAGGGAACGATATGAAAGAATGGAGAATGAAGAAGGCAAATAGAGGATAGAAAGAGGAGGATGGGAAGACCGGAAGAGAATGAGAAAGAATAAATAGATAGGATAGTTTGAAGAGGATGAGAATTAAGGGAGATAAGAGAGAAAGACTTCCGGGGGAGGAGGAGGAAGAAGAAGAAAAGATAATAAGCGAGAAAAAAAGAGAGATGGAGGAAGAAATATATAAGGATAGGGAGGGGGAGGAGGAGGAGGACTTGTGGGTATTGTGGTAGTGGGAGGAGGGGGGGGGGTATATGAGCCTGTGGTTAGTGGTGGGTGGTGGTGGTTGTGGTTGTGAATGGGTGGGTGGAGGAGTTTATGAAGTGGTTGAAAGGGGGGGAGGGAGGGGGAAATCTCTCTCTCTCTCTCTCTCTCTCTCTCTCTCTCTCTCTCTCTCTCAATTTTCCCTTGCGTAATTCAGTCCATTCTTCTTGTTCATTTGCATCCCTCACCCTCCCTCTCTCCCCTTACCCCCTCCCCTCCCCTTTCCTCCAATCCCCCTCCCCTCCCCTCCCCTCCCCTCACTTCATCTCCTTTCCCTCAGTTCTGTTGTGGTGGGATGAGAAGTTAGAATGGAGGGGAGGGGAGGGGGAGGGAAAGTTGGGGAAGGGGGGGGAGGAAGGGGAGGGAAAATGGGGGGAGGGGGGAGCTCGCTTGTCATTGTCTCCTCCAGCTCTGCCTTGACCTGTGTGTGTGTGTGTGTGTGTGTGTGTGTGTGTGTGTGTGTGTGTGTGTGTGTTGTTCTGTCTGTCTGTCTGTTTGCATCTCTCTCTCTCTCTCTCTCTCTCTCTCTCTCTCTCTCTCTCTCTCTCTCTCTCTCTCTCTCTCTCTCTCCAAAAAGAAATAACACTTGTGCTCCAATAATTCAAACATTTTATTTTTATTTATACAACTTAAAACTTTCACTTTCCATCAGAGTATTTTCCGATTTTTAATTTTTTTCTTGGATTTTCTATTGATGTATTTTTCTTGATTTATGATGCTTTTGTCTTGCCCCTTCTGTCACTTTTATATTTTCTTGTATGTTTGTGTTTTTTTTTTTTTTTCTGGTGTGTGTATATATGTTTTTATTTACCTTATGAAAAATGAGGAAAAAAACTGCTTCCCACTCGCATATTATTGTTTGTTATTGTAATCTTTTTTTCTTCTTTTTCTTCTTTCCCTCCTTTTCCTCCCTTATCCTACTCCCCCCCTTTTTTTTTCTCTCCTCCTCCCTCTTCACTTCTCCTTTTTCTTCTACTTTTGCCTCTGCCTCTGTTTCCCTTTTCTTTTTCCCATTCTCCTTCTACATCATCATCATTCTACTACTACTACTACTACTACTACTACTACTACTACTACTACAACTACTACTAATCTTACTACTACTACTACTACTACTACTACTACTATCATTATTATTATTACCGCATTTTGACTGACAACTTAACGAACGAACGAACGAGCGCAAGACAGCCCACCCTGAACACTAATATCGGGAACCACAACACTCTTTTTTCCCTCCCTATGCCTGCAATTACTCCTCCGTTCCCTGCAATTTCTCTTTTCTTTCGTCATTTTGCACCATTTCCCGTCTGAGTGCATCCCTGTTCCTGTCGCTGATGTCAGGGTGTTATGTTTAAAGGTCAAACACACACACACACACACACACACACACACACACACACACACAGACACACACGTGGGAGACTTATTGCAGGTACGAACGTGACGTAACAGGTCCAGGCAAACATAGAGAGAGAGAGAGAGAGAGAGAGAGAGAGAGAGAGAGAGAGAGAGAGCACCTGTGATAGTGTTGCCCCCAAAATAGTCACACACCTGTTCTCTTCCTCCTCCACCTCCTCCTACACCTCTTCCTCTTCCTCCTTCTCTTCCTTTATTCAATTTACTTAATAACAGCGATTTATATGATTTCCCACAATATTTTTTGATGTCTTACACGTTCAAAATACTTACGAGGAGGAAAAGGAGGAGGAGGAGGAGGAGGAGGGGTTGTAACAGGGATAGGAGGAAGAGGAAGAGGAAGCCAGGTGTTCAAGTCTATTAGATAAAGGTGTCAGCTGGGACTTCGTGTGTGTGTGTGTGTGTGTGTGACTTCCCACCTGAGCGTTTAATTTCTCATGTGATCAGCGAGTTTTTTCCTTGCTTTTTATTCTTATCTTGTCGGTCAAGGTCTTGTTTTTGCAGAGAGAGAGAGAGAGAGAGAGAGAGAGAGAGAGAGTCACCACCGAATTTCATGTTCTAACACGTCCTGCTTCTCAGTTTACACCACTCCCACCACCTCCACCACCACTACCACCCTACCCCCCTCCCCCCACCACCCCTACCACCACCATCACCACCACCACCACCACCACCATCACCACCTCTACTTCCCCTCTTCTCTTCCCCCCCCCCTCCTCTTTCGTGTTTCTTTTTGCTTATTTTCCTTTCCCTTCCTCTTTTCTTTTTCTCTACCTCTTTATCACATTTTTCCTTGTTCTTTTTCCTTATTATTTTTTATCCATTATTTTTTTCCGCCCTATTTTCTTTCTAACTTATTTATTATCCTCTTCTATATTCTCTCTCTCTCTCTCTCTCTCTCTCTCTCTCTCTCTCTCTCTCTCTCTCTCTCTCTCTCTCTCTCTCTCTCTCTCTCTCTCTCTCTCTCATGACTATATCTATTTTCGCTAACTTTTTTTTCATTTCCTTTACATTCATTCAAAATCCCGGAAGTAAGATTTTTTTTATCTAGTGTGTCGGATTTTTATCTCCCGTGTGTGTGTCTGTGTGTGTGTGTGTGTGTGTGTGTGTGTGTGTGTGTGTGTGTGTGTGTGTGTGTGTGTGTGTGTGTGGCATAATTCTTTTTTTTTTTTTTTTCACCGAGACTAATGTTGGTATTTTTTTTATGTATCTTTTTTTCTTCTATAAATTAATGTATCTGTAGAAATAAATATAGAGGAAGGAGCCGGAGATAACAAAAACGAAAATAACAATAAAAAGAAATAGAGAAATGGATGAGAGGTGGAAATAAATAGAGAAAAAATTGCGATAAAAAAGGGAAAGGGGAAAATCTGATGACGAAAAATGAGACAACGGAAAAAAAAAAACAAGAAAAAAATAAGTAAATGAACGAAAAATGATAATGAATGAAAAAAAGTGGAAAAGTGGGAATAATTCAACACTATAAAGAAGATTTGAAATATATTACTCACATTAAATTTAAGTTGTAATATTAAACCCTACGTAATATTACCTCAAGAAGATTATTTTATTAAGTATTATGTAATGTATTTTTTTAATCTGACCGTCCCCTCACCCTCGGTAAATATAGATGCCCTTCTTCCCGCCCTCTTCCTCCCTTCCTTCTCTCCTTTCCTTCATATAAACGGTATCGCCTTTCCTCCTCCGCATCCTCCTCCTCTTCCTCCTCTTCACTCTTCTTAACTCCCACGTACCTCCTCCTGTTCCCACTCCTCTCTCTTGCTCTTCTTCCCTTCATATAAACGGTATCATCTTCGCTTCTCCTCCTCCTCCTCCTCCTCCTCCTCCTCCTCCTCTTTGCTCTCCTTGCCTCATCTCCCTTCTTAACTTCAATGCACTTCCTCCTCTTTCCAATCCTCTCTCTCTCTTCCTCTCTCCTCCTCCTTCCTCTTTCCAGTTCTCCTCCCGTTCTTCCTCTTTCTTCCTAGTTATCTTTCTTTGCTTCCTCTTGTCCCCCTCCCCCTCATCTTATTTTGTTTGCCTTGTAGTAGTAGTAGTAGTAGATGGTGGTGGTGGTCGTGAGGGGTCAATGAACTTCCACTTCATGATATAGGTTTTAGCAGGATTTAAGGAGGAGGTGGAGGAGGAGGAGGAGGAGGAGGTAGTCGTTTAGAAAGGAGGAGGAGGACTAAATAAAGGATGAAATGGGAGATGATAAAATATGCATAGAAACGGGAAAACAGGAAGAGGAGGAGAAGGAAAAGAAGAATCAAATAAAACACAAAGAAATAAAATGGATGTTGATCTAAGAGGAAAAGAATGAAAGAGACGAAAAAATAAACAATGTAGAATGCTTAGAAATGATAAACAAGAGGAGGAGGAAGAGGAAGAAGAGGAGGAGGAGGAGGAGGAGGAGGAGTTATCAGAGGGAGGGTATGGGTCTATATTTACCTTCGTTGGCATGGGCGCAAGTATTTCTAGGTTACCTCACACCACTTCTGTAACCCACTGTTTGCGAGGAGGGGGAGGGAGAGAGAGAAGAATGGGGAAGAGGAAGAGAATGAATGAGATGAAGAACAGAGGAAGAAATCGAATAAACAGTAGAAGGAATGAGGATAAGTCACGGAGGGAAAGAAGAAATGAAGAAAAGGAATGTTTGGTGAAATGGGAGGAACGAATCGGAGGAGAAGGAAAGAATGAAGAAGAAAAGATGGGAATTGAAGAAGGATTTGAAAGAAGGATGGCGTGATGAAAGGGAGAAAGGGAAGGGTAAGTAAAGCAAGGTAATGATGGGTATACAGGCATAAGTAAGGTAAGGTAAGGAAGGACTATAAGGGAAGGAAAGGTAAGGGAAAGCAGAGTAAAGGAAAATAGTGAGATAATGGAAGAAAAGGCAAAATAAGGGAGGATAAGGAAAGAAAGGGCAAGGTGATAAAATGGGGATACGAAAAAGAAGAAGGTAAGATAAGGTAAGATAACGGAAAGCAATGATAAAAAGGAAGGAACATAAAGGATAAGATAAGAAAATGCCATGAAATGAGTAAGGAATAAAAAGGTAAGAAATGGCAAATTAAGATAAGGAAGATTGTAAGGAAAGAATAGGTAAGCTAAGACTGGGTATATAGGCAAGAGGGGGTAAGGGGAGGGTATAAGGAAGTCAAGCTGAGAGGGGGGGGGTCAGGGGGGACGGGGGGGGCATACCTTGGGGGGGGGGTATTGGGCAGGTGTGACTGAGGTGACGCGGCTCTGAAATTGGCTTAGTCTGTACCCAAAATAGAGGCAGAGGGGGAGGAGGGGGAGTAGTGGTGTGGAGGATTGGGGGTTGGGGGAAGAGGTAAGGGGTTATGGATTGGGGAGGAGGTTTGAAAGGCGGGGGGGGGGAGGGGGGGGGTCAGTGGCTTGGAGAATGGAGGAAGGAAAGGGGGAGGAAAGTCACGTGACCCCCCCTCTCTCTCCCCTCTCTTCCCTCTCCCCCCCCTCCTCTCCTCACCCCCACTCACTTCCTCTTCCCTCATTCCCCTCACTCTTCCTCTCTTAAATCAGCTCCCCCTTTTCTTCCTTCTCTCCTCTCCTCTCCCTTCTTCCCTCCTCTCCCTCTTCTCTCTTCTTTAACTTTTTGCTTCTCTCTCCTCCTCTTTCCTCTTCCCTCCTCTCCCTCCTCTTTTCTCTCCCTTACTTTCTCTCTTCTCCTCCTCTCCTTCATCTTCTATCTCCCTTACATCCTCTCTCATCTTCCCTCCTCCTTCCTCCTCTTCTCTCCCCCTCTTCCTCCTCTCTCCTCTCGAAAGACAGGTGGAGGGTTTTGCCTGTCTGCTGAGAGAGAGAGAGAGAGAGAGAGAGAGAGAGAGAGAGAGAGAGAGAGAGAGAGAGAGAGATATGGCACTGGTCTGGCCCTGTCGCCGTCTTGTCTGGTCCTATGCTCATATTTACTTGGAATAGTGACACTCATCTCCCTTCCTCCTCCTCCTCCTCTTCCTCCTCTCCTCCTCCTCCTCCTCCTCCACTGATCGTGTTTTGGTGTCTTGAAAACGTGGATATAATTTGTTTTCTTGTTTTGTCTTGCGTATGTCCTCCTCCTCCTCCTCCTCCTCCTCCTCCTCCATTTTATCCTCCTCTGCTTTCATTTTCCTTCCTGTTTTTCTTGGAGTCTTTTCTGTTTTTTTTTCTCTCGACTCATTTTGTTCCTCCTGTTCCTCCTTTACATATTTTTCCCCTGTCTTGTCTCCTCTTCCTTCTCTCTTCCCTTTTTCCCTCTCGGCATCTCCTTTTCCTCCTTTCCATTCATTTCCGATCAACATGCCTGACTACCTTCCTTTCTCCTCCTCCTTCCACCTCTTCGTTCTCATTTTCTCTCTGTTTCCTTCTTCTTTCTTTATATGTATTTTCTATTATTTTTACACATTTTCCATTGATTTCCTTGTATTCTTTCTTTATACATTTATTCTCTATCCTATCTCCTTTTGCATGGCTGACTACCTACCTCCCCCTCCTCCTCCTCCTCCTCCTCCTCCTTCTCCTCCCCCCCTTTAAAGGACGTTTGGGCTCCTCTCCAAGGCTGCAGGAGCGGGGAGCAGAAGGGCAACGGAGCTCCTTTTTTGTCCTGTGGGTTGCGGGGGAGTGGCAGCCTGAGGGGGAGGAAAGGGAGGGAAGGGGAGAAGGCTAGCAACAGGAAGGGATGAGCTAGGAAGGGGAGGGTGAAGGGGTCAGTGAGGGTGCGGGGTGAAGGGAGATGAAGGGGTGTAGGGAAAGGAAGAATAAAGGGTCAGAGGGGTGAAGGGGAGTGGTTTGGTGGGGGTGAAGGGAGAGGAAGGGGTCAAATGGGGTGAGGGTTGATAGGGTGGGATATAGTTGGGGTGAGGTAAGGGAAGGGGAGAGAGAGAAGGATGAAGGGAAGAGAGAGGGATGAAGAGAAGGGGAGGAGAGGGGTGCAGTGGAGTGAAGGAAAGAGGAGAGAGAGGAATGAAAGGAAGTGGAGATAGAGAGATTTGAAGGGAAGGGAAGAGAAGAGAGAGGTGTGCAAGGAAGGGGAGGAGAGGTGCAGTGAAGGAAAGGGGAGAGAGACGAATGAAAGGAAGTGGAGAGAGAGGTTTGAAGGGAAGGAGAGAGAAGAGGAGAGGGAGAGAAGAGAGAGGTTTGAGGGGAAGGAGATAGAGAGGTTTGCAGGATAGGGGAGAGGGTTGATTGGGAGGAGAGAGAGAGGAATAAAAGGAAGTAGATATAGAAGTTTGAAGGGAAGGAGAGAGAAGAGAGAGGTTTGAAGGGAAAGAGATAGAGAGGTTTGCAGGATAGGGGAGAGGGTTGATTGGAAGGAGAGAGAGGAATAAAAGGAAGTAGAGATAGAAGTTTGAAGGGAAGGAGAGAGAAGAGGAAAGGGAAGGGGAAGGAGAGGGGATGTCTTTCGCTTGCTGTCTTTGTTTCATTCTTCATACATTCACCTCCTCCTCCTCCCCCTCCTCCTCCTCCTCCTCCCTCACTAACCTCTTTCCATATTCCTCAGCCGGACATAACCTCGCAAAATTAGCCTCACGGTGTCGAAATAAGAGACTTCTCCTATTCCTCCTCCTCCTCCTCCTCCTCTTCCTCCTCCTCCTTAAAGACGTAGAATTATAAGTGCCCGGATGCCTCTCCTTTCCAGTGGTGATGAAGCTGTAGTAGTAGTAGTAGTAGTAGTAGTAGTAGTAGTAGTAATGGAAATAGTAGGAGGATATGTAGTGGTAATCGTAGTGAATTTTTGACATCACACACACACACACACACACACACACACACACACACACACGTACCACAGAATCCTCCACGTGTGTGTGTGTGTGTGTGTGTGTGTGTGTGTGTGTGCGTGCGTGCGTGCGTGTGCGGGCGCAAGACACTGCTGCTTTACCACCACCATTTCTTCCTCCTCCTCCTCCTCCGTGACGTCACAAGAGGGCGAGGCTGTGACGTAAGAGAGAGAGAGAGAGAGAGAGAGAGAGAGAGAGAGAGAGTCCACATGCCGGCTGCCTGCTTGTCTCTCAACCTGCCTCGTCCACTCCCCCCCCCCCCCTCCACTCCCCCCAGTAAGCATTCCTCAAAGCCTACCTCTCCAGCCTGCCTCCCTTCAGCCTACCTCGCTCCAGCCTGTCTTACCTTACCTGTCCTCCCTCAGCCTGTTTCCCTCCCAGCCTACCTCTCTCCTCCTCAGCCTACTTCCTCCTACTCCTCTTCCCCATTCCTCTTCCTCTTCTGTTTTCATGTTCTTCCTCTCCCCTCATCTCTCCTCTTCCCTCTCCTACCCTCTCTCTTTCCTCCCTCCTCTTATCTCACCTCCTCCTCTTCCTCCTCCTCATCTGTTTTCAAGTTCTTCCTCTTTCCTCATTTTTCCTCTTCTCTCCCTGCCGTCTTCCCCTCCCCTTCCCCCGTCATCCAGCCTGCCTCATCCCTGGTAATGGTTTCTGAGGCAGGCCATTTGAGGCAGGAAACCCGATGGTGGTGTTTGCATGTGTGTGTGTGTGTGTGTGTGTGTGTGTGTGTGTGTGTGTGTGTGTGTGTGTGTGTGTTTCTCTCTTTTTCCCGTTTCACCTCCTTGCCTCTATCCAGTCTTTCCTCCTCCTCCTCCTTCTCCCACTTTCTCTTTCCATGCCCTATTTTCCTCCTTGCTTAATATCTCTCTCCTCACACCTTTTCCTCCATCGATTTCTCTCTCTCATTTTTCTTCTTTTTCATTTATTTTTTCTCATTTTTCTTTATCCTATTCTAGCCATTGATTGATCGGGTGCCTTCATCTTTTTTTCTCTCCCCTCATTTTCCTCCTTTTTCTTTCTTCTTCCTCTGTTCTATCTTTTTCTTCCTTTCTTTTCTCTATCTTCCTTTATCTCTCACTTTCTATTTTCTTCTCCTCCTCCTCTTCCTCCACCACCACCACCACCACCACCACCTTTCCATAACGCCTCTTTAAGCCTATCACCACCACCACCATTACCTCCACCACCAGCACCACCGCTATCACCACCGCAACATCAATTAAGTGAGGATTAAGTGGGTTATGAATACCGCGCGTACACTACTGGAACCTCTATTGGTGGGCGGGGCGTGGGATCCAGCCCCGCAAAAGGAGTATATGGTATTGAGTGTTTGAAAAGTGTTGCAACGTGACCTAATTTTGTGTTTTATTGACATTGTTGCTGTGATTGTTTTGGGTATTGTTGCTATTGTTTTGTTCTTTTCTTCTCTCCATTTTCTTTTTCTTCTTTTTTTTTCTTCTTCCTGTTGTTGTTGTTGTTGTTGCTTTGCCTTTTTCTTCTCTTCATTTTCTTTTTCTTCTTTTTCTTCCCCTTCTTCTTATTGTTATTGTTGTTGTTTTGCTACCGTTTTTGATGACATATATTACTACTACTACTACTACTACTACTACTACTACTACTACTACTACTACTACTACTATTACATCTGCTACTACTACATCTACTACCTCCATCATCACCAGCACTCTGTTCACATTTTTTCTTTTCTTATTTTTCATCTATGTGTTCTTTATTATTTCTCTTTCTCTTCACGATTATCACAGGTAAGATGCACCTGATAATCCACTAATTACCTTTCTCCCTCCCCAGGTGAGTGTCGGCAGGCAGGTGTACACGAGGCAACAGGTGAGAGAGAGAGAGAGAGAGAGAGAGAGAGAGAGAGAGAGAGAGAGTAGGTAGCAGCAGGTGTGTGTGTGTGTGTGTGTGTGTGTGTGTGTGTGTGTGTGTGTGTGTATGTGTGTGTGTGTATGTGTGTGTGTGTTCGGGTAAAAAGGTTGCTTCTCCGTTATTTCTGCGCGACCACTCGTAAACTGACGGGAGGAGGAGGAAGAGGAAGAAGAAGAGGAGGAGGAGGAGGAGGAGGAGATAGTGGATATGTATAGCGTAAGTCCACCATTCCATCTTTTCTCTCTCTCTCTCTCTCTCTTCACCCATCTCCCGTTAACCCTTTCCCTATTATTCACTTAAAACAGTTTCCTCTTCCCCTTTTTCTTTTCCCTCTAATTTTATCTCATCTTCCTTGTCTTCCCTCTTCTCCTCGCTTCTTTCTTCTCCTCCTTTATCTAAACCTTATCTCTTTCCCACCATTTTATCTTATCTCCCTTTCCTATCTTTTCTTTGTTTCTCTTTCTCCTCCTTATATCTAAACCATTTTCTTTCTCATTATTTTGTCTTTTCTGCCTTTTCTTCTCTTTTTTCTCCCTTTCTCTATATACAAACCTTCATATTTCTCTCTCTGATTTTCTCTCCTCTTCCTTTTCTCTTCTCCTTTTCTTCCCTTTTATTTATACCTTTATCTCATTCGTCCTGTTTTTCTCCCTTCCTTTTCTTCCCTTTCTCCACAAAATGTCAACTGTCTCCTTCTCTCCCTTTCTCTTCCTTTCCCCTCTCTCCCACCTCGCTAATCTGATTTCGAAGGTGAACCTAACGTGCATGGCAGACAGTTTGGGTATATTTGGGGGAGTGAAAAGAGGGGGGAGGGGAGGGAAGGAAGGTGGAAGGGTGGGGGAGGGCAAGGGAAGGGGAGCAATCTTATTATTTTGGAGGAAGGGGAGGAGTGAAGGGATAGTGGGGAGAGGATATTTTTGTGGGGGATTAGGGTGGGTGAGGGGAGGAAAGGAGAAGGGAAGGGATGGGAAAGGAGAAGACAATGAAGGAGAAGATATATATGTTTAGATATTAGAAGAAGAAAGAGGGTGACGAAAGGGAAGAGGGAGATGAGATATAATTAGGATAGACAAAGAAAGGGAAAAAAGAATAAAGAAAAGGAAAGGGATGAGAGGAAGAAGGAAGGAAGAGGAAGAAAGGAGGGAATGGAGAATGAGGAAGTGAGGAAGGGGGAAGACTAGAGAAGAGAAGAAAAAGAAGGAAGGAAAGAAAAAGAAAGAGATGAGAAAAAGAATGCAGGGGGAGAAAGAAAGAAGGGAATGGAGAATGAAGTGAAAAAGGGGGAGAATAGAGGAGAAGAGAAGGAAAAGAAAGAAGGACAGAAGAGGAAAGAGATGAGAAGAAGAATGCAGGGAGAAAAAAGAAAGAAAGGAATGGAGAATGATGAAGTGAGAAAAGGGGGAAGAACAAAGAAGGGAAAGAGATGGAAAAATATAATGTGTAAAGTATAATCTTGACAATACACACAATCAATACACCACATTTCATCTTGACAGCACATTCTTTACAATACAATCAATTCATCATAATTTATCCTCGCAACACAGTCTTTACAACACAATCAATACCTCACAATTTATATGCGTAACACAAAACAATACAATCCGTACCTTACAATTTATCTTCAGAACACAGTATTTACACTACAGTCTCCGTACCACAATCACCACCTCACAATCTTAACACAATCTTTACACCATAATCTCCTGACCACAATCACCACCTCACAATCTTATCACAATCTTTACACCACAATCTCCTGACCACAATCTCCTCCTCACATCTAAACGCAATCCATACACTACAATCTCCTCACAATATTATCACAATCTAGACACCACAATCACCACCTCACAGTCCTATCACAATCTTTACGCGACAATCTCCTGACCACAATCTCCTCCTCACATCTTAACACATCTATACACCACGATCTAGACACCACAATCTCCTCACAATCAACACAATCTCTACACCTTCTCCAACCCACAGTCTCCCTCGCAATCTTTACACCATCTCCTAACCACAATCTCCTCCTCCTCACAAGCTCAGCCGCCATCTCCTGACCACAATCGCCTGTCTACAATCTACACAACAAATACATTCACGCTCCTGCACAATCAAGTACTAATTATTGTTTTCACGCGTCCTGAGAAACTCCAGAAAGAACCAACACATCCTTTTACAATATAAACATCCTTTCTATAAACATCCTTTCTCTCTCTCTCTCTCTCTCTCTCTCTCTCTCTCTCTCTCTCTCTCTCTCTCTCTGTCCCTTCTTCCCCTTACCTCCCTTTCTCTCCCTCCCTATTTCTCCCTCTATTTTTTCCTATCTCACTCTGCCTCCTCTCCCTTACTTCTCTCTCCCTTTCTCTCCATCCTCTCATTTCTTCTTCCCTCCTTCTAATCCTTCCTCCTCCACCTCTTCCCTCTCCTTCCTTTCTCCTCACCCCTTCTCCTTCCTCTCCCTCCCTTTATCCCAGTCACCCTCTCCCTCCCACGGTAGATTCTTAAAGAGGGCATTGACAGGTGAGGGGGAGAGGAAGCCACTTGTGAAAGGCGACCCAGTACTATATAATCACACGGCGTAAAGAATCCGAATCCCTTTAATAGGGTTGAATGCCTTAGTGGAAATGGAATCGGACAGTTGGAAGGTCTTGACAAAGTTGAGATGTAAAGGTGATCTGATATCGTATTATCCAGCGTGCGAAAGGCGGCCGAACACTATATGATCCCGCATGCAAGAGGTTCCGACTCCTTTTAATGGGATTGTATGCTGGCAACGGAATCTGACTCGACTCTCCTTCCAACCTACCTGCCTATTACCTATTATACCTGCATACCTGTCTACCGACCTGCCTCCCTCCCTCTACCTATACATACATGCCTTTTCATATATACACATACATAGACAGTCATTCATACATATTGACATACATACATACATACATACATAAGCGTATTTGCTCATACACACAAAAAACATCCACTCATCTCTACACACACACACACACACACACACACACACACACACACACACACACACACACACACACACACACACACACACACACACACATTCCCCCCCCCTCCCCCCCACACATACACATTCCCCCCCTCCCCCCCCACACACACACATACACCCCACCCCACACACATCCCCTCCTTCACACACACATGGGTTTATTCACGCCGCGCCGCCCACCGCTATGAGCAATGGGCGTGGATGCGTATATGTATGTGCAACAGGGCCCAGTCATGCGTAAAGTGAGGGGGGGGGGGGGAGTGGGATGAGTAACCCCTGCACCGTCACTGTAAATAATGAGATAACAGAAGAGACGAAACACCTCATCTTAGCACCTGCTCAAAATTAACTTATTCAGTACCCTAGGGGAGAGAGAGAGAGAGAGAGAGAGAGAGAGAGAGAGCACTTCAGTATACATTTGAATTTTCTCGAGGTATTTTTTTTTTCTTTAGCTCTGCGTTTTCCCTTTTCCCTTTGCATTTCCTCTTACTTTCCTCCTGTTTTCCTTTTTTTTTTCGATAGTGACCTCACGTTCCGTATTCAACCTCCTGTACTAAATTTAATGACAACAAGAATAATACTGGTAATAATAATAATAATTTGATACCTAATACATAGCGAACGCAAAGTAAACAATCCCATACAGTTTACTCCTATTCATGTCCTCAAATCTTCCCTTCATCTCCTCCTCAGCCTCTCTCCAATGTCAAGGGTAAAATAAAAACAAAAGAAATAATAATGGTGTTAAAGCCTATGACTGGTATTTTTAAACATATTCATAAGTTTAAATCCGAGGAGCAAGAGATGAGATGTTAAGTCACGTCGTGCAGTGGACTTACGTAAAAGAAAAAAAGTTAAACGCCGGGGTAAATGTGTGTAATTCCGTGATAAGAAATTAATGAAGAGAATATGAGTTTGGGAAGAGAGAGAGAGAGAGAGAGAGAATTGAAAATATAAATATAGTTAGATTGTTGAATACGCAGAAGAATTAGAACGGAAAAAAATAAAACCAATATCAGAAAGAAAAAAAAAAAGGTAATATAAATAGATTGTTGCATATCCAATAATTATAAATGATAAAAAAGAAAGCAATAAGCGAAACAATAAAAAAAGACAAATATAAATAGAATAATGAATAGACGGAAGAAACATAAATAAAAAATAAGAAAACCAATTAAAGAAAGAAAATTAAAGAAAATATAAATAGAATGTTGCATAGACAGATTAAGTAGAAACCCAAAAAAGGAAAGCCAATAAGAGAAAAATGCAAAGACGGAATACAAATTAACAGAAAAATAGAAACAATTAGAGAAAGAGAAGCAAAAAGAAACCCTAACCAGAACCATGGAATTAGGCCAACACACAAAATGGAGAGGGGGTGGGGGTTCTGGGGGGGCGGGGGGGGAGGAGGGGTCGAGAGAGGTCCTGATGCTGTTTTCTTTGCCAGCTTACGGTTTCCATTAAGAGACCGGAAATTAGAGCGAGCAGACATACAAGAAAAGAACAGGAATTGCCTTGCATGTGTTCTCTCCCCCCTCCCCCCTCCTCCTCCTCCTTCTCTGATTTACTTTCCTTGTTTGGGAAGGGGAAAGGAGGGTTGGGGGAAGCCTCTAAAGTCGTTGCTAATTTGGTGTGTTTGGGGAGTGATGGGGAGGGGGTGAAGGAGGAAGAAGGGAGGGGAGGGAATGGGAGTGGTGCAGTTTGTAATGTTTGGGGAGAGGAAAGAGGGAAGGCAAAATAGCGGGCTGGGAGTGAAGGAGAGGGAATGGGAGGGGAAGGTAGTGTTCAAGAAGGGGAAGGAGGGGAGATGGTTGAAGGGGAAAGAGGGAAAGTCAAGTGGAGGAGAGGTAAATTGAAAGGAAGGGAGGGAAGGGGAATGGATACAGGATGATAGTGTTTGGAGAGAGTAAGGAGGGGATACAAACTGATGTGAGATGGTTGAAGGGGAAAATGGAGGAGAGGGAATGGGAAGAGAAGGAAAGAAGGGAAAGGGAATGGATATGTGATGACAGTGTTTGGAGAGGGGAAGGAGGGGAGACAAAACGATGGGAGATGGGTGTAGGGGAAAATGGAGGATAGGGAATGGGAAGAGAAGGAAAGGCGGGGAGGGGAATGGAATGTGGTGTTAGTGTTAAGGGAGGGGAAGAAAAGGGGCAAAATGGTGGAAGATGGATGGAGGAGAGGGACGGGAAGTGGAATAGTGGGGAAAGAAAGGGAAGGAAGATGAAAGGGTGATACGATGATAGGGAAAGGGAGTCGTAGTAAGAAATGGGAAAAAAAATGAAGGGTTAAGGAAAAAATATAGTGTATGAATCAGAAGGAAAAAGGGGAAAAATGAACGAAAGGAAAAAAAAGAACAGAGTAAGAATGGAATATGAATCAGAAAGAAAAAGGGGGAAAAAATTAACGGAAGGAAAAAGAGGAGGAAGGGAAAAGGAGGAGGAAGAAGATTGAAGGGTAGAGCAATGAAAAAAAATAGTGTATGAATCAGAAGGAAAAAGGGGGAAAAAGAAAATGAACGAGAGGAAAAAGGAAAACAGAGTAAGAATGGAAGGGAAAAGGAGAAGGAGGAAGAAGATTGAAGGGTAGAGTAAGGGGAAAAAAAGTGTATGAATCAGAAGGAAAAAGGGGGAAAAATGAACGAGAGGAAAAAGGAAAACAGAGTAAGAATGGAAGGGAAAAGGAAGAGGAAGAGGAAGAAGAGGGTTACAAATGACCCCTGCCCACCTGCTGTCTCTTCCTGTGTCTATATTTACCCATCATAATGTTTGCCTTCCTTCCCTTGCCTCTTCTCCCCTCTCCTCTCCTCCCCCTCAAAAAAAAAAAAAAAAAATTAATAAAAGACCCAATTCCGAGCGAAAAATAATGGTGGTGAGCGAAAGTTACTGGAACCACTACAGAACGATTAGGGGTCCGGGCACGTGTCAGCCAGCGGAGCATTTTTCGTTGTTTTTCGCTTTTGCAACGGTGAAGTATGTGCGTTGTGTGTCTGTGTGTGTGTATTTATGTATGTATGTATGTCGGTTTCTCTCTCCTCAATCATCTGTCTTCCTTTCTATTCTCTCCATCCTTTTCTCTTTCCCCTCCTTTATCTCCTTTCCTTCCCCCACTCCCTTTGTATCTCTGTATGTATGTATGTATGAATGTATGTATGTATGTACGTATGAATGTATGTATGTGTCTCACCCATCTTTTTTTTTTCCTCCTTACCTCACCCCCCCCCCTTTTTTTTTTCTCTCCCTCCTTAGGTATGATTCTTAAGATGGTTTTGGCATGTTAGGAAGGACCTGTCTGTGTGTTTCTTCTGTATGTGTTTCTCTATCAATCTATCAGTCATTCTACCTATCTACTGGTTTTCTCCTCATGTATCTATTTGTCTAAATCTCTCTAACTTTAACTATCCATCTGTATCTGTATCAATGTAACGATCTATGTTTATCTATCTATCTATATCTGTCCACCTGTCCCTCCATCTGTCTATTCTTGCCCAGTGTTGCCAAGAGCGGGACAGCGGTGTGGTGGTGGTTGTGATGATGGTGGTGGTGATGGTGGTGGTAGTGATGGTGGTGGTGGTGGCGGTGGTGGTCGATTGCTCCAGCTCATGTTATTTTATTTATTCAAGTTAGTCTCTCTCTCTCTCTCTCTCTCTCTCTCTCTCTCTCTCTCTCTCTCTCTCTCTCTCTCACACACACACACACACACACACACACACACACACACACACACCTTTCTCCAACCTTCACCTTCACACCGCAATAGTCGGACTTTTGTATGTGTGTGTGTGTGTGTGTGTGTGTGTGTGTGTGTGTGTGTGTGTGTGTGTGTGTGTGTTTCATATTTGTGTTTCTTTCATCTTTCCTCCTTTCTGTTTGTCTGCTTCTCTTTGTGTGCTTCTGTCTGTCTGTATCTGTTCCTCTGTCTGTCTGTCTATCTGTCTGTCTTTCTGTGTGTTCGTCTGTCTGTCCACCCTTTATTAAGCGGTCTTTCTTTCCACCTGTCTGTTTGTATTCCTTTTAAGCGCTATGATATTATCTGTCAGTTTTATCTCGGCCCCCTTTGTGGGTGCGTGTGTGTGTGTGTGCGTGCGTGTGTGTGTGCGCGTGTGTGTGTGTGTGTGTGTGTCTGTGTGTGTGTGTGTGTGTGTGTGTGTGTGTGTATTTCCGAACATGTACACTTTCTAAAAATCGTTAATGTAAATCATGTTTGTGTTTCTTGTATGTGCGTGCGTGTATGTGTGTGTGTGCGTGTGTGTGTGTTTGTGTGTCACCTTGGGTCCTTGCACTCTCAATGAACCCCCAACCTCCCCACCTCACCCCTTGCATTCCCCCCTCACCCCTCTCAACCCCCCTCTCCTCCTCCTCCTCCTTTCCTCATTTTGCACTTATTGCATTATCTTGGGGCTGGAGAGGGAAGAAGGAAAGGATGAGTGGAGGGAGAGAAGGAAGGGAGGAGGAGGAGGAGGAGGAGGAGGGGGAGGGAGTGAACTAAGAAGAGAAAGAAAAGAAGAGCAAAATAAAAAAAAAGTAATGAATGCTAAATAAATAAATGCAGGAAGAAAGGAAGGAAGGGGCGGAGGAAGGGAAAGAGAGAGAGAGAAAGGAAAAATCAATATTAAAAACGCAGTTAGTGATGAATAAGCGAAGGATGGACAAGGAAGTAAAGGAAAGGGAAGGAGGAAAAGGAGAGGGAATGAAGGACGGAGAAGAGAACATAATGGAGAGAAAGGAAAGAAGACCAAAATTCCAGACGTACTGATTGCTGAATAAACAAAGGAAGAAGGAAGTGAGGGAGAGGAAAGGAGGAAGAGAAGGAGAGGGAATGAACGAGGGAGAGAGGAAGCTAAGGAAGGAGAGGAACCATTGAATATCTAAATTACCAACGCAGTGACTAATGAATAAACAATGAAAGAAGGAAGAGGAAATAGAATAAAGGATAGATGGGGAAAGATAATGAAAGATCAAAATTAGACGCAGTGACTGATGGATAAAGAAAGGAAGAAGGAAGTGATTGAGAGTAAAGAAGAAAGAGGAAATAGAATAACGGAGGGAGAGGGGAAAGATGAGGAAGGAGGGAAAGGAAAGATCAAAATTAAACTCAATGATCGATGAATGAACAAAGGAAGAAGGAAGTGGTAGAGAGTAAAGAAGGAAGAGCAGGAGGGAGGGAGAATGATAAAGAAGGAGGAGAAAGGAAGATCAAAATTGAATACGCAGTTATTGATAAAGAAACAAAGGAAAGAAAGTTAAAGAGAGGATAGGAGAAATAGGAGGAAAGGGAATGAAGGAGGGTGAGAGGGAGGGAAGATAAGGAAGTAGAGAAAGGAAGAATCAGAATTATGGAGGCAATGATTGATAAATAAACAAAGGAAGAAGGAAGTAAGGTAGAGAAAACGGAGGAAGAGAAGGAATGAAGGAGGGAGGGAGAAAGGAGAAAAGGGAAAGAAAACAAAAATTACAGACGCAGTGAGTGACGAATAAAAAAGAAAAGGGAGAAAAAGGAAAGGGAATAGAGGAAGGAGAGAAAGGAAAGAAGATCAATATTAAAGACGCAAAGGAAGGAGAAGGAAGTGAGAGAGTTGAAAGGAGGAGGAGGTGAAGAAGAGGGAGATTGGAGGAGGAGGAGGAGAGGAGAGTGAATAGCCAACCTTGCTCAACCCTCGACATGGTTTCGTTTTTCAGTGCACACGTCCTGGGTTCACTAGGTCTGGATAAACAACAACACAAACAAAAACAACAACAACAACAACACAAACCATAACAACAACAACAACCTCAATAAAACAAAACAAACTTCAACAACATTTCAATACCAAGAGAAGTAAGCAAAACTATTTCCATTCTTCCTTTCATCCTACATTCTCTTCTGTTTTTCTCCTTTCTTTAATATATGAGGAACAGGAGGAAGATAGGAAAAGAAAGAAAGGTGTTAAAGCGATAATCAATGATGAAAGGGAAATATAGAAAACAATGAGAGCAATAATAGTTAAACGGACAGGCACTGAAGTAGACAGACAGACAGACTTTTTCTCCCCCTCCATTTTTCTTTCTAATATTCGTTTTCCTTCCTCTCTTTTCCTTTTTTCTCTTTCCTTCCTCCTTTTTTCATGGTCCTTTCCCTTTTCTTTCCTATTTTCTTTCCTCTTTTCTTTCCTCATCTCTCGTTTTCCTTTCTCCTTTCCCTTTTTGTTCCTCCCCTTTTTCCGCCTCTCCCTTTTCTTTCTTTCCATTTCATCCTTTGTTTTCATTACTCCTCAGTTTTTCCTTCCTCCATTTTTCCTCTCCCGTTTTTATTCCTCCTCTCTCTTTCCCTTCGTCCATTTTCATTTTCCTCCCTTTTCTTTCCTCCTCCCTTTTCCTCCTTCCCTTTTCTATCCTCCTCACCCTCACCGTCCCCCATTTTCCCTCCAACCTTTTCTCTTATCCCATTTCCTACCTCCCTTTTATCATTTTCCTTACCCTTTTCCTTCTCTTCCTCTCCCCTTCCTTACGTTACCTCCCGTATCTTATCTTTACCTTACTTTACGTTACCTTACCCTACCTAACCTTTCTCCCTTACCTCTCTTACCTAATCTTCCTCGTCCCCCTTCAGGATAGCAGAGTAGCGTGCCGGGATCACTCTTAGCCGGGCAGCGTGACGTTAGCAATCACGCTTAAGGTGACATTCTCGCACCTTTCAATTAACGGGATGAGCCAGGTAGCGGCAGAGGTGAGATGCAGGCGATGTGTTCAATTCTCGACGTTATGGTCTTAGGGTGGAAGGGCGGGAGTTGTGTGTCTTGTGTTTTGCTTTTTATCTTTCCTTTCCTCCTTCCCTTCTTCAATGTACGTCTCATCTTTGCTTTCTTCTTTCTTCCTTTCTTTTAACCTTGTATTTACTCATAATGTTTTCTTTTCCTTTATTTTACCTTTTTCTGTGTATCCTAATTCTTCCGTCTCTCCTTTCCTCTCTTTTTCCTTCTTTCCTTGTATCTTCTCATCCCTTATTTCCTTTTTGTTTTCCTTTAATTTTCTTTACATTTTCTTCACCTAACCGCCATTACCTGCTCCTCCTCCTGTCCCTTCTCCTCCCTTCCTTTTTCTCCTCTTTATCTTTCCTCTTCTAGTATTTCCTCTCCTTATTTAAGTTTTTTTCTTTCCTTTCCTGCACCGACCCTCCATCACAGTCCCTCTCTCTCTCTCTCTCTCTCTCTCTCTCTCTCTCTCTCTCTCTCTCTCTCTCTCTCTCTCTCTCTCTCTCTCTCTCTCTCTCTCTCTCTCTCTCTCTCTCTCTCTCTCTCTCTCTCTCTCTCCTCCTCTTTCTCCTAACCATCTTTTCTCTGTTCCTCTTTCTTCGTATTTCCTTCCTCTCCTCTTCTCTCCTTACTTTTTTCTCTCCATTTACTCCACCTACCATCCATTGCCACCTCCTCCTCTTACTCCTCCTCCTCTCTTTTCTTTTCCTCCTTTTCCCTTTTATTTTCGTCGTATGTCCCTTTTTTCCTCTTTATTATTGTCTTTTTTCCTTTTCATTTCCACTCCATTTACTTCGTCTACCATCCATTACATCCTCCTCCTCCTCCTCCTCCTCCCCTCACCTGTAAGGGCCGCACAGGTGGGAAGCCAGACACACGTAGGGCGGCCCGCAGGTGTAAGGAGGTGTCAAGGTGATCCCCAAAGAGGCCTTGATGCGCTCTCTCTCTCTCTCTCTCTCTCTCTCTCTCTCTCTCTCTCTCTCTCTCTCTCTCTCTCTCTCTCTCTCTCTCTCTCTCTCTCTCTCTGTATATATTTCTTTCTTTCTCTTTCTTTTATTTCTATGTTTTTCTCTATTTCTCTCTATTTATTTATTTCTCTTTCCATTTATATTTCTTTTTCTGTTTCTGTTTTTCTCTCACTTGCTTATCATCGCACCTGCCTACACCTGTCCTTAACATCTGTATTCATTCTTATATCTCCATTCACATATCTTTTCGTTTTTCTTTCGTCAGTGTTTGTTTATCTTTATTTATTTTTTTCCCATGTATCTAAACTTTTAACTTGGGGTTCAGATATATAATTTTGCTCCATTTTTAATATTCGTTTTTTCGTCTATATAAATTGTAAATAAAAGAAACATAAGAGTAAGATTGTATGGCGCAAATTGATTGTTATGTTTGCTTCCCTTAGTTCGGTGTTATGGAGTTAAGTTATATGATGTTTCTTTATATTCCCGCGTCTCCTTTTGCGCTAATGGACTTGGGGCGTGAGTTTGTTTATTCCTGGCGTACTGTAAGGGAGATTTATAGAGGCGGGTTATAAACACATTCCCAAACCCTTGCTCACTTTTGATTTCTCTCTCTCTCTCTCTCTCTCTCTCTCTCTCTCTCTCTCTCTCTCTCTCTCTCTCTCTCTCTCTCTCTCTCTCTCTCTCTCTCTCTCGTATCAGTCTTATGTTATGACAGCGGTGAAGGCTCAGTGCCCCTGTTCTCTCCTTTTAGGCTCCTCCTCCTCCTCCTCCTCCTCTTCCTCCTCCTCATCTTCCTCATCTTCATATTCCTTCTAATTATGTTCTTGCTCTTCATTTTCTTCCTACATAATTGCCTTGTTCTTTTTTTTTCCATCTTTTCTTCCTCCTCCTCTTCCTCCTCTCTTCTCCTTTCTCCTCCTCCTCCTTCTATATCTCTCCTGCTTTATATCTTCGTTGTCTTAAATCATATTCATAGTCTTTTATCGTTCTCTTCCTCCTTCTCCTCCTCCTCCTCCTCCTCCTCCTCCTCCTGCATAACTCTTCCTTACCCTGATCCACTCATCTCGTAGTTGCGTTCTTTTATCCTCCTCCTCCTCCTCCTCCTCCATCAGTTTAGCCAATCACCACCTTGACCTCCACCTTCCTCCTTCACTCCACCCTCCTCTTCATCCACTCTCTTCCCGTTCTCCTCCTCCTCCCCTCCTCTCCTCCCCTCTCCCCTTTCCTCTGCCTTTGGGTACATGATTGTGAAGGTGGGCGTAACGAGGACGAGGAAGGAAGGGAAGGGGAGATAATGGATGAGAAGGGAAGGGAAGGGAAGAGTATGGATGAGAAGGGAAGAGAATGGATGGGAAGGGAAGGAAAGGGGAGAGAATAGATGAGAAGGGAAGGGAATAGAATGTAAAGGAAGAGAATTAATGGGAAATAAAGAAAAAGGAAGTGAAGGTAATGTAAACAAACAAAAGGGAAGGGGAATGAAAGAAAAGAAGAAATTAAAGAAATAAAACAAAACAAAATTGTGTAAACAGAGAAAGAAGAAAAGGGGACAGAGAAAATGTAGGGAAGGAAAGACGAAGAATATTAGAAGAGAGAAAAAAAAGGAAGGATTCAGGAAGGGAAGAAAAAAGGAGAGGAAAGGAAAAGTTGGAACAAAATGGACAGTGAAAAGGTCATGTGTGTGTGTGTGTGTGTGTGTGTGTGTGTGTGTGTGTGTGTTTGATCTTGTGTGAGTAGAAGAGTTTGTTTACATGGCGTGGGAGGACAAGTGTGTGTGTGTGTGTGTGTGTGTGTGAGCGGGTGGGCGTGTGTGGGTGGGCGTGGGTCGTCGCTTGAGGGATAGTTCACTGGCCCTATAAATGTGTGTGTGTGTGTGTGTGTGTGTGTGTGTGTGTGTGTGTGTGTGTGTGTGTGTGTGTGTTTCCTAGTTTGGTTTCCTGATGTTTTATGGCTTTCATCTCCTTCCTCCTCCTGCTCCTGTTTTTTTTTTTTTTTTTCTTATTCCTCCATTTATTTATATTCTTCATTTATTTTTTATAGGAGGAAAATATATCTCGATGGAAAATGTAGCGCTTATCGGAAATCTGTTAAAGGAAATAGATAAAAGAAGTAATGGTCTCTCTCTCTCTCTCTCTCTCTCTCTCTCTCTCTCTCTCTCTCTCTCTCTCTCTCTCTCTCTCTCTCTCTCTCTCTCTCTCTCTCTCTCTCTCTCTCTCTCTCTCTCTCTCTCTCTCTCTCTCTCTCTCTCTCTCCCCTTTTTCTAATCCCCTCACCTTCCCTTCTCTTACTTCCCTTTCCCTTTTTTTCTCCTCTCTGTTCTCTCATCTCCCTTTCCTTCTCTCTTCCACTCATTTTCCCGTATTTTCCCCTCCTACCTCACCCCTTTCTCTTTTTTCCTTCCTCTCCTCTGCGCTCCTAATGCTTCTCCTCTTCATTCATTTCTCCTCTCGTCCTCCTTCTCACCGTATTCTCTTCTATATAATTATCTCTTGCTGTCTTCCTTCTCTTTTATTTGAATTATTTCCTTTTCCTTTCACCCATACACATTTTTCCCCTCTATCTCAATTCCCATTTCATTTTCTTCATATTATCTCTTCCTTTTTTTCTGTTTATTCTATGCTTTTATCTCTCTCTTTCCCCTTACATCCCTCTCCCCTCTCCCTGTTACATCTCATCACATTTCCTTTTCTTTTTTTCCTTCTTCCTTGTTCCCCTTTTCCCCATTTTGTTTTCCTCTCCTTATATGCATTTACCTCTCTCTTCCTCTCCCTTCTCTCCCACCCCCATCTCTCCCCTTTCATCCCATTTTCTTTCTCTTTATCTTCTTTTCTCTCCCTCTCCCCTCTTTCCCTTATCATTCCCATATATAAGCTATCTTTACCCCTCTCTCCCCTCTTCCTCTCCTCCCGCTTCCTCACGTTATCTTTCCCTCTCACATCAATTTCCTTCTATTTATCATCTCTTCTCCCTCTTTCCCCTCCTTCCCTTATCGTCTCCCTCACACGTACCTTTACCTCTCTTCCTCTCACTTTCCCTCTCATATTTTCCTTCTGTCATTTCCTCCTCTTCCCCTTTCTCCTCTTCCCCTATCGTTTTCCTTTCATCTATGCCTTCACTCCTCTCCCTCTCCCCCTCCCCCGTCATTGAGCCGCTTACCTGGCTATGAGAGGTCGTTCAGGTGAGATTAAAGGTCGTTAGTGGTCGTAATGGCGTGCGCAAAAGGTGTGTGTGTGTGTGTGTGTGTGTGTGTGTGTGTGTGTGTGTGTGTGTGTGTGTGTGTGTGTGTGTGTGTGTGTGTCTCGTAACGTTGGAAGGTAAAGGTCAATGCTAACCTTACCTGGCGGACCTAATTGTTTCTTGTGCTTTTTTTTTTTTTTTTTACCTGATTGGCTAGTTTTATCTCATTTGTTATTATTTATTTTTTCGCCCAACAAACTTTCAAACGACCAAACTTACAAACAATAAACAAGTATTTTGCGGACATTTTTCTCGTTATTTATTTACTTTTTTTCCTTGAGCGGCTTCCTTTATCACCCAAACACAAACACATACACACACATACAAACACACACGTAGGCATGCAACACAAAAAACACAAACACAACAAACATACAAGCAAACAAACGTGTCTCACCTTCCTTCCCTCCCACCTGAAGTACTAAAAATGCAGGTGAACAGGTGCGTTTGTCGGGGGAACAGGTGTTTTTCTCTCTCTCTCTCTCTCTCTCTCTCTCTCTCTCTCTCTCTCTCTCTCTCTCTCTCTCTCTCTCTCTCTCTCTCTCTCTCTCTCTCTCTCTCTCTCTCTCTCTCTCTCTCTCTCTCTCTCTCACTTTTTTTTTATCTCTGACTGGAAAACTGCACTGGTCAGCTTGTCGCCCGAGGAAATTCTCTCTCTCTCTCTCTCTCTCTCTCTCTCTCTCTCTCTCTCTCTCTCTCTCTCTCTCTCTCTCTCTCTCTCTCTCTCTCTCTCTCTCTCTCTCTCTCTCTCTCTCTCTCTCTCTCTCTCTCTCTCTCTCTCTCTCTCTCTCTCTCTCTCTCTCTCAGTTGCTAAGTGATGTAAGTTAAATGTGTATATGGTTATGGGTTGACACACACACACACACACACACACACACACACACATAAATAAACATACACACCTAGTCAGCAGGTGAGGTAACGGAAAGAGTGGTGGGGAAAGTGGTGGAGGTGGTGGTGTGAGGCATTGTTTTGGTGGTGATGCTTGTGGTGGTGGTGATGATGGAGGCAGTGGTGGTGGTGGTGGGTGTTGTGTTGGTGGTGAGATTGATAGTGACAGTCAAGATGCTGGTGGTTTTGTTGATGCTGAAAGTAAAAAAAGAAAGTATTAGAGGAAAGTAATGAAAAGAGACACACGGGAGAGGGATGATGAGAAAAGAGAAAGCGGAGAAGAATTTAAAGACTGCATATGCCTGTTTTAGAAAGGACAAATGCGCTCTCTCTCTCTCTCTCTCTCTCTCTCTCTCTCTCTCTCTCTCTCTCTCTCTCTCTCTCTCTCTCTCTCTCTCTCTCTCTCTCTCTCTCTCTCTCTCTCTCTCCACTGCTCAATTTTTTCTTGCTTTCTATTCTTATATGACCTCCCCCTCTTCCTCCTCCTCCTCCTCCTCCTCCCCCTTCATCCCTTCGTCTGTCCCTTTAAATATATTCCACGGGACGCAAAGGTCAAAGTCTGCCTAAAAACCCGCAAGAATCGGCCTTGGCGTCACGTAAACACGATCTGTATGCATGTGGGTCCGCGGCCGATGTTTTTGTGTCGATAATATTGTCTGTTGAAGCTTTGGTTGTGAATATTGTTGTGGTTATTATTGTTGTTGTTGTGGTGGTGGTGGTTCTGTTCTTATTCAGTCGTTATCATTATCATTGCTGTTTTTGACTACTACTATTTCCACTAATACTACGTCCATTTAACACTGACATTAATAAAACATCAGGAATAACAAAAAAAAGTAAAAATAGTATTGTAAAACTGTAAAAATAGTATACGAATTGATGATAACTCTACTACTACTACAACTGTCTCTACTACTACTACTACTACTACTACTACTACTATCGCCACCATCACCACTGCTACTCTACATCCTTCACAGCGGGAGTCGAACCTTGTGTTGTGAAAGGTTATGATCGACGGAGTTAACGGTACCACCTTGAAGGACGCCTGGGATGTGTACTAGAGCGGGGAGGAGGGAGGGAGGGAAGGAGAGGAGAGAAAAAGAGGAAGGTGAAGGGGAGAAATAAAAAGAGGAGAGAAAAAGAGGAAGGTGAAGGGGAGAAATAAAAAGAGGATGAGAGGTACGATAAGAGAGATGCATTAACAGAAGAGAAACAATGATATATAAGTAGAATTGAGAAGAAAAAGATATACAGGAAGGAGGGTAAGGGGGAGGAAGGGATAGGAGAGAGAGGGAGGAGTGGGGAAGAGAGAAAGGATATCCTGAAAGATGAGAGATAAAGAGATTCGTGAAAAGAAGAGAAGTAAGGAATTAGAAGATATAGTATAATAAGTGTAAAAGTATAAAAGGAAATAAGAAAGTAAGAAGGAAGGAAAGAAAGAAAGAGAGGAAGGAAGAGGATAAAAAAAAATGATAGAAAGAGAAAAGTGAGGAGATGGAGGACTGAGGGAAAGTGTGTATCGGAGAGAGAGAGAGAGAGAGAGAGAGAGAGAGAGAGAGAGAGAGAGAGAGAGAGAGGCTTGTATGTATGCGCCCATGTTCTTGTGTGTGTGTGTGTGTGTATGTGTGTGTGTGTGTGTGTGTGTGTGTGTGTGTGTGTGTGTGTGTGTGTGTGTAAGGGCCATCTGTGTGGGAGCATGAGCCGGGCACACACACACACACACACACACACACACACACACACACACACACACACACACTAATGCAGTCAGACACTTTCCCATCTTGCCCTCTTTCTCTCTCCTCCTTAGTCAGCATCCACATGAGGTGTGTGTGTGTGTGTGTGTGTGTGTGTGTGTAAGTAAGTAAGTAAGTAAATATTTATTGCTATTAATATACACATACTTACAAAATACAGACAAGTCAGTAGTGCAGCAACTGGCTGTCGAGCCGAAGCTCCCTGACAGGCAGATATTAATATACACGTGCAATCAGCGTGCATATTTTTTAATTGCATCATTGTCAAATTCACAATTGTTTGCAGGTACAATAGTTTTGGTTTGGTAAAGTTTATGTGTGCAAAGAATAAGGTAAATATTTTATAATTATTTAAGTAAAGAAAAAAAAAAAGAGCTACTAATGATTATGATGAATGAAATTCTTAATTTCTTTCTTGAAAAATAAATAATTATTTGCTTTTACTAGAGCCTTTTTGTCTAGCGGCAAGGAATTAAAGAACTTGGGGCCCGTGCATAAAATGCTTTTTTTTATATAGAGCTGTTCTAAACCGTGGGCATATCAGGTCAAGGTTACTACTTCTGGTCTGGTATAAAGTGTGTGTGTGTGTGTGTGTGTGTGTGTGTGTGTGTGTGTGTACCCTTTTAAAAAATGGATGAAAGAAGATTTGGAAAGGTAGTTGTGTAGGAGAAAGGAAGAAGAAAAAAGAAGAGGAACAGCAGGAGGAGAGGAAATATAACAAGTTTATTGCCAATGT
>NC_066513.1:23326114-23346114 GCF_024679095.1 Eriocheir sinensis | reverse complement strand
AGGTAAAGGGAGAGACCATTGATTAGAAGATAGAGGATTAACGTGAAAGGAGAAAGAAATGACAGATAAAAAAAAAACAGGTATTAAAAGTAGAAATAGAAGGAAAAGGCAAAAACACTTAGAGATGAAGTAAGAGTAGAGGATGTGAAGAACGAGAAGGAGTAGGTGGAGCGAGGAGGAGGAGGAGGAGGAGGAGGAGGAGGAGGAGTAGAAACAGGAGGAAGGAGGAAGGAGGAAGAGGAGGAGGAGGAGGCAATAGATCAGAGGGAAAAATGAACGTGTGTAGAATGCTAAGGAGACATCATAGACAGGTGGAGGTAGCGGTCTTCCTCCTCTTCCTCCTCCTCCTCCTCCTCCTCCTGAGAAATAATGAGGGAAAGAGGAAGTGTGAGAAGAGTAAAAGACAGACAAAAAAAAGAGAAATATGAAAGGTTTGATAAAGTAACGAGAGGAGAAGAGAAACACTGAATAAAAGAGAGAAAGGGTGGAAAAGAGAAAGGGGAGAGAAAGAACAGGTCTGCAACCGGTGGGGCTTCCTCCTCCTCTTCTTCCTCCTCCTCCTCCTCCTCCTCCTCCTCCTCCTCCATCTCCCGTCTCGTCTCCTCTGGCCTCCTTTCCTCCTTTTTCCTCTTTTTTACTTCTTAATTTGTTCCACTCCTCATTCGCTCTCTCTTTCCTCCTTTTCCCTTTCCCCATCTTTTCTTTATATTTATTCTTGTTTTCCTATTTGATTTTCCTTTGTTTTTGCCTTTCTTTTCTGCCTCCTTTATTTCTTTATTTCTTTCGTTCGTTTTTCTTTTTTTTTTTTTTTTTTGGTAGTCTGTGTTCATTTTCTCTCTCTCTCTCTCTCTCTCTCTCTCTCTCTCTCTCTCTCTCTCTCTCTCTCTCTCTCTCTCTCTCTCTCTCTCTCTCTCTCTCTCTCTCTCTCTCTCTCTCTCTCTCTCTCTCTCTCTCTCTCTCTCTCTCTCTTCTCTCTTCTCTCCCCCCCCTCTCCCCTCTCATCGATTCCCGCCCCAGGTACTGCCCGACCCACCACCCACCTGTTGAAATGAACCATTAATTACCTGGCCGATGATCAGGCCGGCCCTCACCTGGCCTCCTTCACTCCTTCACTTCCTCCTTTACTTCACTCCTTCCCATCTTTTCTTCCTCCTCAACTTCACTTCTTCACATTTGTATTTCCTCCTTCACTTTCTTCCTCTTTTTTTTTCCACACCTGTATTTACCTCTTCATCCCTTCACTTACCTCCCTCCCGCCTTCGCTTTCTCCTTCATTTCTTTCCTCCACTCCTTTACTCTTTCACATTTGTACCTCCTCCTTCACTCATCCTTCACACCTGTACGTCCTGTTATCTCATTCCTTCACTTCCTCTTTCACTCCATTTTCTCCTTCTTAACTCCTTCACTCTTTCCATTCCTTCATTTTCCACTTTTCACACCTGTACTTCCTCCTTCATCTCATTCCTTCACTTCCAATTTCACTCCACTTCCTTCTTCGTAACTTCTTCACTCTTTCCATTCCTTCATTTTTTCACGCCTTCACTTCCTCCTTCACACCTGTATTTCCTCTATTGTCTTATTCCTTCATTTTTTTATCTTTTCTTTCCTTCATTAATTTTCATGTTGCTATTCTCGCCTGTTTTTGCTCCTTCATCTCACTCCTTCACTCACTTATTCAGGCTTTCCTTTACATTGCCATTTTTTTTTATTGTTTTAACTTTTATCTCTTTATTAATATTTCTCACTTCCTTGCTTAGTTTCGTTCTCCTCTTTCCCGTATAATTTTTACTTTATTTGAACTATTTTATTTTTACTTATTTTTTTTCTCGTATAACTTTTTACTTGCCCTGTCTGCCATTTCGTATTTTTTTCTCACAACCTCAATTTCTTTCCTTCTTTTTCCTACACTTTTATTCCTTTATGTTTTCCCGCCTACCAATAACTATCTTCCTTTCTCTCCACACTTAATTTTTCCTCCCTCGTTCTCACCTGCCTTATCTTCCTTTCCCTTCTCCCACTTCTATTTTTCTCTCTCTCTCTCTCTCTCTCTCTCTCTCTCTCTCTCTCTCTCTCTCTCTCTCTCTCTCTCTCTCTCTCTCTCTCTCTCCTGCCCACCTGGCCCTTAATTGGATATCACCTGGAGGATAATAGCATTCAGGGAGTGAATTGAAGTTTTCTGTGCATTATTTTTGTTATTATTATTATTATTATTATTATTATTATTATTATTATTATTATTATTATTATTATTATTATTATTATTATTATTATTATTATTATTGCTGTTACTACTACTACTACTACTACTATCTATCTATCTGTTTATCTATCTATTGCTTCTTTTTCTTACTCTCCTTCCTCCTATCTCTTATTCTTATTCCCCTCTCCTTCCTCTTAATCCACATACATATATATTCTTCGTAGTCTTTATTTTCCTCTTTCTTTTATCGTTGCTCTTCTTTCTGCTTTCTTGTGTCTCCTTCCTTTCTTCCTTTTCTGTCTCTTCCTCTTCTCTTTCCCTTTCCCTTTATCTTCCTTCTTTCCTTCCCTTTTCTTCTCTCTGCTCTCTTTTACTCACCTCCTCTTACGGTAACTCACTTTCACCTTTATATAATCACCCTCATCACCATCACATCACCAACACACCGAAAGCCATCACCATTATCTTGTTACACCTTTCCCTCACCTCCTCTCCTCTTAATTAACGCCCAGGTGGAGTATTAGGTCATGTAATTGCTACCTTCACTTACCTGTCGCCAGCAGATTTAATGAGACAATAATCAGGTATTGTCATTGAGGAGGAGGAGGAGGAGGAGGAAGAGGAAGAGGACGTTATGGATGAGGAGAAAAACAAAATATATGGGAAAGGGAGGGATGGAGAGACAGGTAAGATGGAAGGGAGGGGAGTAAGAAGAGGAGAGGAAGGAAGAAAGGAGAGAGAGGGGAGGGGATGCTTGAGCAGGTACGGGAGAAAGTAAAAGAGAAATAAGAAAGTATACGAAAGAAAGAAGAAACGAGAAAGATGTAAAGGGAGAAGGAAGGATGATAAAAGGGGAGACAGAAAGGGAAGAGAGAGAGAAAAAAGAAAGAAATGGAGAAAAAAAAGATAAATAGGAGAGATGAGGTAAAGAGGGAAGGAAGATAATAGGGAGAGAGGACGGAAATATAAAAAAAAAACATGAAAGTGAGAATAGGGAAAGAGAAAAGGTAGAATGATGAAAAGGAAGAGAGGAGAGAAAGAGGGAGGGAGGGAGGGAAGGGAATGGCTGTAAGGAGGAAAATATTTTTGCTAGACAAGGAAAAAAGGGAAGTAGAGTGGTGATAATTTTAATCAATGGCGGACTGGAGAGGGGAAGAAAGAGATATGGGAAGAGGGGAGGCGGAAGAGGAGGAGGAGGAGGGGGAGGGTTAAGAGGAGGTCCTACATAACCGAGAGAGTAACGGGGCAGCGAGAGAGAGAGAGAGAGAGGTCAGTTTCCTTATTTTGCTGGAAAAAGAAGAGGAAATGCACTGTCACACGAGAACAGAGAGAGAGAGAGAGAGAGAGAATAACATTAACACACAAACAAGTTAATAAATATGTAAAGTAACCGAGAAATATTATGATATTCTTGGGTGTGGAGAAAGTGTGTGTGTGTGTGTGTGTGTGTGTGTGTGTGTGTGTGTGTGTGTGTGTGTGTGTGTGTGTAAGAGCTGTTTTTGCATTCAGGTAGGGTGCGAGCAGGGTGAGGAGGGGGTGCCGGGATGAGTGAGTGAGTGTGTATGTATGTGCGTGTGTGTGCATGTGTGTGTATCTTTGTGGTAGTGTACACATGTAGCTCTCCTGGGTGTGTGGTGTGTGCGGCATGTAAAGTGTGTGCGTGGGAGTGGTAGTGTGTGTGTGTCTGTGTGTGTGTGTGTGTGTGTGTGTGTGTGTGTGTGCTTGGCAGCGGCGGTCAGAGGGTCACCTTTATGCCGTGAACGCTTAATTATTACCGGCCTGACTCTCGTTCCCACCTGTTGCTACCTGCCCGTGGTGCTGGAGGTGTTCCGGGACGAGCACTTACCTGCCTGCCCCCTCACCTGTCACACACACACACACACACACACACACACATACACACATTCACTCCCTCACTTCCTTGCTCATCTGCCTTCATCTACTCATCTTCTTCTTACTCATCATACTCATCATTTTTTCTCATTATTACTTATTTTGTTGCTCTCCAGATGCTTCCTTTACTGTAAACACACACACACACACACACACACACACACACACACACACACACACACGTCTTTTTCTAGTTGTTAAAAGGCTATTTTTTTCAATCAGTCAAATATGTTTAACTTCAAGGTAATTTAAGAGTATTGGATTCATTCATAGTTTCCCCCTCACACACACACACCTGTCTCGCTGAAATACCTGTAATTAATCAAGCTTGTGTACCTTATTTTTGGTTATTTCAGGAACATTGATTATATGTATTTCAGTTTGGTGTATTACTTTCAAATGTAAAAAATAAATCCGTACATTAATTACTAAACACCTATATGTTAATTTACTGAAGTATATGATTATTTATATACTTTTTTTCATATTCATTTATTTGTTCGACTTTAATGTGTTCCAATCTTGCCAAACAACGATCAACATTTTTCCCTGTATTCCAGCGCTACACAATCCAGCTCAGTGCACGCGTCGGTACCTGCAATTAGTGGTCATCTGCTGGGGAACGCTCACCTGCACATACCTGTCAAGCCTAACGTGCCCATTTAAATCCTAAAGCCCTCCTACCGATCTATATATGGATCGGGCTCTCTCTAAATCTATCTATCTGTATATGTTTTTCTTTCTATCCGTCGGTTAGTCAGTCTCTCATCCATCCATTCATTCAGTCAGTGGGCCGATCAGTCAGTCAGCCATTCAGTGAGCTAGTCAACCAATCAGTCAGTCAGTCAGTTAGTCAGTCAGGCAGTCGGTCAGTGGGCCAGTCAGTCAGTCAGTCAGCCATTCAGTCAGCTAGTCAACCAATTAGTCAGTCAGTTAGGCAGTCGGTCAGTCAGCAGTAAGTCATTTATTCAGTCATTCAGTCAGTCAATCAGTCAATCAGGGAGTCAGCAAGCCGTCCAAGCAAGACTCTATGGGGTCTATTTTTGTCTGCCTGTCTTTGTCCTTTATCTTTTTTTACTTTTATGTTTTGTCTAGCGTATATTTTTTTCTTTCACTTTTTTTTATATTTTTATTTACCATTTAAATGTTCCCGTCCCTTTTCTCCTTTCTCTCCGTCCTCCCTAGTTTCGTATATTCTTTCCTCTCCCTCGAACTCCTTCCCTCCCTTCCCTCTTTGTTTTCTTCCCCTCTTTCATTCTTCACCCCAAGGCACGTCTCACTCACTTATCTATTTATTTATTCATTAATCTCAAACATGCGGACACAACTATTACGTTAGAGCAAAAACAGCAAACTTCAAAAATGTATACATGGACAAACAGCTTCGGGCAAACAGTTAAGTTGTTTATAGTTGCAAGCACGCAGACATCATCTCTTCGCCCTGTATACATAAGATAACTGTGTGTGTGGGTGTGGGTGTGTGTGTGTTCTTAGGAATGCTTGGTGTGTTATTACTGAAAGCACAAACAAAAACAAACTCCATTTTCTTGCTTCTTTTTTCAAGCAAGATGCCAAAAGACGCCATTATCGAGAGGAGAGAAGAGAAGGAAGGAAGGAAGGAAGGAAGGAAGGGAAGGGAAGGAAGGAACGAAGGAAGGAAGGAAGAAGAAGAGAAGAAGAGAGAGAGAGAGAGAGAGAGAAACATAACAAGCGGGTATGGCAGCTGCACGACGAATCAATACAAACACATCATCTGCACTTGATTAATTATTCAGAGCAGCGAATTTATTCATTTTGCGGCGACTCTGTGTGTGTGTGTGTGTGTGTGTGTGTGTGTGTGTGTGTGTGTGTGTGTGTGTGTGTGTGTGTGTGTGTGTTATTTGTGCTCAGAGGGGATTATGGTTTGGTTCTTTAAATTCCAGGGTATTTAACAGGCATTTCAGTCTTACCAAACACCTATTAACATTTTTTATCCTTATATTCTACTGCTCTCAAATGCTGCTGAATATACCTGTCGTTACCTGTAATTAATGGTCACCTGTGCGAAGAATATTCACCTGCACATGTACACCTTTTAACAAGCCTGCCTACCTATCTATCTACCTATCTATCTATATGTCTATCTCTATCTATATATCTCTGTTCACTTGCCTATCTGTCTGTGGAAAATGGGAAGTAGGTACAGATGGGAATGATAAATCTGCTTTCGTTATGTGGTGATGATTATGAAAATTTGTCGTGATGAAGGTAATGTTAGAGGTCATATACTACATCTGCGCGTGGCCTCGGTGCTCATTTCCGCGTGCTGTGTGTGGTTACGATAATGCACTCCCTTCTCTTGCCAGCTGTTGAGGGTAATGATGGTGGTGGTGTGGTTTTGAGAGCAATGGTGGTGGTGATACGGTCTTTGGTGGTGTGGTTTTGAGTGCAATGGTAGTGGTGATGGTGGTGGTGATGATAGTGTCTTTGGTGGTGTGGTGTTGAGGGAAATATCTGTCTGTTTGTGTGTGTTGGTGAGGGGAGGGGGAAGACTTGGTGTGTGTGTGTGTGTGTGTGTGTGTGTGTGTGTGTGTGTGTGTGTGTGTGTGTGTTTCTCTCTCTCTCTCTCTCTCTCTCTCTCTCTCTCTCTCTCTCTCTCTCTCTCTCTCTCTCTCTCTCTCTCTCTCTCTCTCTCTCTCTCATCCGTCATCGCAGGATCCCACGCCCACTGATCCTCCTCCTGTGTGAAGAATCCCACGATATGCTTTGTTTTCCCTTTCTTGGCTCCCTGCTGCTCCCTCTCCTCCTTCCATCTCGTCCCACTCACTGGCTCTAGTTCTTAGGGTCCCTGCCATCCACCTTCGATAATCTTGTCTTTCTCTGTATCAGCTTTTCCACCCTTTCCTGTTTCACCTCTTCTGTCATCATGTAACCATTTTTTTAATTTTTTTTATTAGTCTATCTTTTTGACATCCTTTATCTGCTGTTTTGCCCTTCCCTGTTTCAGCTTTTCTATATAATTTTCCTTCCTTCCTTGTTTCAGCTTTTCTATATAATTTTCCTTCCTTCCTTGTTTCAGCTTTTCTATGTCATTTTCCTTCCTTCCCTGTTTCAGCTTTTCTATATAATTTTCCTTCCTTCCTTTCAGCTTTTCCACAATCTTACCCTTCCCTCTTCCTTTCAGCTTTTCCATAATATTATCTCTCCACGTTTCACCTATTCCATAATTAAATCCTTCCTTGCTTCAGCTTATTCCATACTATTATTCTTCCGTTTCAGTTTCCATTATCTTATTCTTTACTGCTTCAGGTTTTCTATCATAATTTTTAACTATTTCTCCTATTTATATTTCTTCTGCTTCCAATTTTTTTTCCGGGCTAATTCCGTCGTTTTTTTAAGTAATGGTTATAGTTCTTAGTCTCCCTGTTGCCCTACTTCACTATCTTCTCCCTTCTCACCCTTCCCTCCCTTGCTTCTTCTCCCGCGTTGCAGTATATTGAACCGTCTTTGTCTTCTTGCATATTTATCCCCTTATCAAACATCTTTTTATCAGGTTTCAGTTTCCCATCCTCTTTCTCACTTTTTTTAGACTCTTTGGTAAACTTATATGCTGTTTTATTTCTCACCATTTTCCAGTATTATGAAGACCCCTTTTCCTCTCGTTTTCTCAGTTTGAGGTTTCTTTCCTTGTTCGATCCTCTTTTCCTATAATGCTAACACTTATCACTTCTATGTTGCTTTGTTTCCATATCTCTTACCCTGCTTCTTGTCTTTTTCTGTTATCTGCTTTCCGTTTGAACCCTCTTATGCATATTAAAAAGTCTGTATATCTTTATTTGAGCCTTCCAATCTTTTTTTCAACATTCATAGACCTGATTTTTACTTCTTTTATTCATCTTCATTAAATTCTATCCTTCATTTTCTTTGTTCGTCGCCTCACATCACTTCCTTTATCCCTCTTTACTCCTTCTCTTCCCTCCCCCTCCCACCCCGCCAATCTCACAGCTCTACCTCGCTTTCCTCTCCACCCTGAACCCCTGCTCACCTTCCTCTTTAACCCCTGCTCCAGTCTTCCTTAACCTCTGCTCCCTTCCTCCTACCCCACCCCCTTTCTCTCTTATCTCTTCAGATCGTCCTTGTTTCCTCCTCTCAATTCCTAAATCTTTTCTAAGTTCACTCTCAGCCCATTGAACCCTTTGTCGATCCCTCTGTAAGCTTGATTTACTACTCTGTACATGTTTATTGCTGATAAGATGCACTGTGTTATGTAGTCTTCCATACACTGGTTTTGTCTTCCGTAGACTAGAGGACTGGTTTCTTCGTACAGTCCCCCCCGTAAAATGGTTTGTCTGGGTGCCTTACAGAGAACGGAAGGCATGAAGGGGAGACGCTGAGATATTTAGGTTCACTTTGTGTTGGTCTTTTTCGTGTGTACTAGCAGAGGGGAAAAGGAAGAAACATACCTTTGGAAGACCTTGTTCATGTTAAAGATGGAAGTATTTATATATACATTACTAACAAACTAATGGAAAGAATACTTGAATGTTATTGACTTTCCCGTTTTCTTGTTTGTTTCAGGTATGTGAAATGCCCCAGTCCTCAGCTGCGGACCATTGCCACGGACACAGTGCCCAGTAAAGCTACAGTTGGTATGAATTCTTGCCCTGTACTTTTATAACCGTGGTAGTTAATCAACTCGGAAAGAAGGCTGTCATGATGTATTGTGGCACAGACTTATCAGACACCTTTTGCAGACGTTTCTTTGTAGTAAATTTATGTAACAGTAAATGTGTATATGTGTGTGTGTGTGTGTGTGTGTGTGTGTGTGTGTGTGTGTGTGTGTGTGTGTGTGTGTGTGTGTGTGATAATAATTTGATAGTTCTGTCAAACTTTGACCGTACAGGCTAAATGTTTGTCATCTTTTGAATTATTCTCGTTGATTTCCATTGGTTTAGATTGTGGTGGTGATGGCGAAGTGTTATCAGTTAGTGTCACAATAGCTGTTAGTTTGGCATTATTTTTAGCAGTTTCGATTGTCTAAGAACGCGTTGTATCAAATAAATATAGTGGCATTGCTAGAGACCGGCATATTATGATAACACTGGGAAAAAACAGGCTATCTAAGGGCCAGGACCAATTTCTAATGCCATTGCATTTTCTTAATTTCACATGGAGTCTTGCATTCTTTGTTCAAAGTCTCACCTTAAAAATAGTGAAGGGAGCCCTGTAATGCCAAAGAAACTGAAGGGCATGAGAGAAAACGTAATTTTAGGGGTCCCTCTAGTTTTCGGAGTACAGGAATGGCATTGCTGTCTTCAAAAGATTTACCCCTAGCATCACCATGGGAACGGGCCCTTGTTAAGAGGGAAAAGACTGCTCCCTTCTGCACGAGGGAGCACGGGCCTTTGCCAAAGGCGGCCCGTAGCAGGGTGCCGACAGACCGACTCTATCGGCGATCGAAATCTAGCCGACCAAGTCGGTCTGTCGGCGAGGACTGGCGTGTCTCTGGCATTGCTATCTATTCTGCTACAATTTCCCAATAAACCTTGTTGATTTACAGTACATATTAAAAAAATGTATGCTTCATGGAATATATGGACGCATTATGCTCTGCTGCTTCCTGTAGTTAGCGTTTAAAGGGATAAATGCGTAAAGAAAATGACGCAATATATTACATGAACAAACAATAACAGTAACAAAACAAAACGGTAAAAAAAGAGGAATAAGAGAAGGAAGGGACATTCGAAGGAGATTCACTGGTAATGGTAGGAGGAGGAGGAGGAGGTTTGGCTTGGGGCTTGTGTGTCTGGCATGGGCGTGGAGGCATGAAGGCGCGGGGCATGGGGCAGGGCGTGGTGTGTGGGTAGGGAGGGAGGGGGAAGCGTCATTGTTGTTATAATGAGGCCGCGGGATTAGGCGGAGTATCAGTTGATGTTTACCGCCGCGAAAGGTGTTGAGTGCTGGTGTGAGGGATTACAGCGCCCTTGTCCTCCTCCCTCCCCCTCCCCTTCCTTCTCCTCCTTTCGCTTTTTCTTCCCTCCTCATATTCGTCGTCATCATTTTAATTCTTTTTCTTACTCTTCTGTAGCTGTTATTATTGTTGTTGCTATTATTATTGATGTGATTATTTTTAGTTATTATTATTATTATTATTATTATTATTATTATTATTATTATTATTATTATTATTATTATTATTATCATTATTATTATTATTGGCTTGCGTCTTTCTGTTTCTCTTTCACTTTTCCTCCTCCTCCTCCTCCTCCTCCTCCTCCTCTTCCCATAAGTCGACGGTGCAGTAACAATACCCCGCCCCCAACGGTTGTCCTGAGAGAGAGAGAGAGAGAGAGAGAGAGAGAGAGAGAGAGACGTGTGTATTCTGAATCTAGGAAGTACAAATAAGGAAGGGAGGAAGGCATGTGTGTGTGTGTGTGTGTGTGTTTCTCGTGTGTACTCTGAGATTTATTTTTGTTTTTCTTTTATTTCCTTTCGTTAATTGCATTGTATCCTCCTCCTCCTCCTCCCCTGTGATGGACGGTTGACTGCGGTAATTAAGAGACTGTAACCGTATATTCTCTTTTTAATTCATTTCCAAACGGTGGCTGAGTTTGCCCGGTGGCGTAATTAATTTTCACAGGTGAGTTACGGCGTGTAATGGCCCGTCCCTGTCCTTACCTGTTAATTTGCTCCACCCCCTCGTCTTCCTCCTCATCCTCTTTCTCTTCCTCTCTCTCCTTTTTCTCTTTCTCCTCTTCCTCTCCTACTTCTATTACATCTTCCTCTATTTCATTTTTTCTTCTTTTTTCTTCGTATTATTATTATTATTATTATTATTATTATTATTATTATTATTATTATTATTATTATTATTATTATTATTATTATTATTGTTATTATTACTATTACTCTCTGCCTCTCTCTCCTCCTCCTCCTCCTCCTCCTCCTCCTCCATTTCCAACACCACGGTAGCTCTGTATTTATGGTCTTCATTAAGAGAGAGTCACAACCACCACCACCTCCACCACCACCTCCACCACCACCACCTCCTCTACCACCACCACCACACACCAACAATTTATATATCTTTTAATCAAGGGATATTTTTATTTGCTTTCAATTATGTTACTCCCTTGTAAATAAATACGGCCAGGCATTTACATATTACTTTTTTACATTTAATTTCACGGGATTATATTTATTTTCTGCCTCATTTGTTTAGACTTTTTGCTCTGATTTGTTTGTTTTGGTTTGTTTAAATATTCGACAGTAGTTTAGTTAATTTCCTTAGTATTTCTTCTGTTTTCTCTCTTATTTTCCTTTCACGTCGTCCTTGTTAGTGCCCTTGCTTGCTTTCCCCTCCTCCTCCTCCTCCTCCTCCTGTCCCGTTAAGGTAAGACATATGCCGTTCTGTCTTATTAGGAGGAAAGGAAATAAATTGTTGCTTCACTTACCTGCCTCGCCTCACCTGAGCCCCCTCCCTCCTCTCCTCCTCCCCTCCCTCTCCTCCTCTCCCTCGTCGTCTCCCTTCCTCCCATTCCCACTCCATCCATCCCTCCTTTCCCCCTCACTGAGTCCCTCCCTCTTCCTGTTTTCTTCCTTTTCTCCCTCTTCCTATTTCCCTCCATCCCTCCCTCTCTTCCTCTTTTCCTTCCCCCCTCTCTTTTCCTTCTCCCTCCTCCTCCATCCTCCCAAGGCCAGATCATGTTACCTGTGCCTCACTACTGTTTCCTCCTCGTTACTCCCTCCATTGTGCCCGAAAAGTTACCTCCAGTTACCTTTCCTCCCTCTCAACAGCCTATCGCCCCTCTCCAACGCTCGTCAGCCTCTCCCTGTCTAGATTTTCCTCCATTTTCTCCTCTCCTTTCCTTTCCTCTTCTTTCCGTCCCACTCTCCCTCCCCTCTTCTCTCATTTTAGTCAGTCTCTCCTATCTGTATGTTTCCTTCTTTCTCTTCCTTTCTCCTTCATCCCTTTCCTTTTCTTCTCACCTTCTTTTCAGTCTGTTGCCTCTCTTCTCACTCTTTTCTTATTTTCCTTCCCTCCTTTTCCTTTTCCTACATTGTTATCTTTCTCTCTCTTTCCCCTTTCCCTTCCTCTTATTTTCTCCTTCCTTCCTCCACTCACTACTAATTTTCTTCCCTCCTCTCCTATTCTTCCTTTTCTCTCTTTCTCCCGCAACTGCCGCTTCTCCTATTCCTCTATTTTCTTCCTCCTTTCCTCATTCCTTTCTCTTCTTTACATCTCTCCTTCATTCCCTTTCTTCGACCCTCTCTTCCGCTTTTTCTTATGCTTCTCTTTTGTTTCCTCCTTGGTGTTTTCTCGTATTCTCTCTCTCTCTCTCTCTCTCTCTCTCTCTCTCTCTCTCTCTCTCTCTCTCTCTCTCTCTCTCTCTCTCTCGCATACTGCCTATCTGTTTGGCTTTATATTTAATTAAACCCAAATATTTCTTTAATTTACCGCGTTATAAATTGTTAGAAGCTGAGCGTTAGTGCGAAACGTTATTACGAAAAACTATCAATATATCGTCGTAATGGCCGGACACACACACACACACGCACACACACACACACACACACACACACACACACACACACACACACAGGCACGCGTCCAGGCAGAGTTTGAAAGAAAGGATGAAAGAAAAGAAGGAGGAGGAGGAGGGGGGGTGTTAGTGGGTTCGTGGGAGGAAATGGGGGGTGGGGGGAGGGTCGCGTGGGTGGAAGAGGAGAAGGAGGCAAAGAGAATGAGTGAGGGAGAGATGAAAGGCACGATGGAGGGAGGGAGGGAGGAGGGAGGGAGCAAGCAGACAGGCTGTGAAACGCGGATTGAATATTTACCTCACTTCAATGGATGAGAGACCTCCTCCCTCTTCCCTCTCTCCCTCCCCCCTCCCCCCTCTTCCCTCTCTCCCTCCCTCCTTCTTTTATCTTCCCTCCCTTGCTCTATTTTCATCACCTTTTATTATTTTTCTTCTCACATTCCTTCCTTTTCTTTTTTTCATCTCTTCTTCCTCTCCATTCATTCATTCATTCATTCATTTCTCCCATCTTTATCTTTCCTCCACTGTGGTTTATTTTCATCACCTCATCATTTTCCTTCTTTCCCTCCTTCTCCTTTTCTTTCGTCCTCTTGTTTTCTCGACATCCTTCCTCTGTTCATTTATTTTTCCTCGTTTATTTTTATCCCTCTCCATTATAATATCACCACCATTCCTTCCTTCTCCCTTTTTTTCATCTTTTCCTCTCCTTCCATCCTTCTCTCTTGCATTCAGTCTTTCCATCATTCCTTCATTCATTAGTACCTTCTTTCCTTCCTTCTTCTCCTTTCCTTCATTTATTCTTCTCTTCTTTCCTTCCTTCCTTCTTTCCTTTCTTTCATTGATTTTCTCTCCTCTTCCTTCCTTGCTTCCTTCCTTCTTTCCTTCCTTCCTTCTTCCCTCGCTTCCTTCCTTCATCTCTTCCTTCTTTCCTTCCTTCCTCGCTCCCTTCCTTCCTTCCTTCCTCCCTCCATCCTTACCTCCCTCTGTGTACTGCCATTCATTCCTTATTTCTATTCTCTCTCCCTCCTGGAATGCACTGAGAGAGAGAGAGAGAGAGATGTGGGTAGGGGAGAAGGGAGGTTATGTGGTAGGGAAGGAGAGAAGGTAAGGGAAGAGGGAAGGAGGTAGGGAGGGAGGTGTAGGTAAGTAGGAACAATGTGTAGGTATTCTCACCTGGTCGGCTACTGATTGACACATCACACCCCTCACCCCCCTTTTTCTCCTCCTTACCTTCCTTCCTCCCTTCCCTACCCTTCGCCCTTCTCCCCACGTCTCCCCATTTACCTTTTTCCCCTTCCTTCCTTACCCCCTTTTCCTCATAATATCCCTCTACCTTCATCTTTACCTGTCTCCTTATTCCTTCCACTTCCTTCTTATTTTTTCTTTACCTTCATCTTCGTCTCCCCATTTTCCATTCTCTCCCTTCTTCCTTCCTTTCTTCTCCTCTTCATCTCTTAACAATTATCATCACATGTTTAATTTATTTTCTGGTTTCCTCCTCCCTTCTCCATCATCTTTTGCCTTCATTTTCACCTCCACCCATATTCCTTTCCCTCCTTTCTTCCGTCCTCCTTTTCATCATCTCTTCATTTTCACCATCATTTCTTCTCTTCACTCTCTTCTTCCTTCTCCCTTCCCTTCATCTCTTCTTAAACCATCATCGTCACCTTTTCCTTCACTTCTATCATCCCTCCTTCCCTCTCCTCATCTTCACCTCTTCCTTCACTTCTATCATCCCTCCTTCCCTCTCCTCATCTCGTCATTACCTCCATCCCCTCTAGTTCAGCCACCTCCAGGGTCACTCATACTCATCTCCACCCATTCCAAACCCACGTAGTACAGCGCAAGTAGGCCACACAGCCCATTGCCCTCCCTGCTATGTGTCGTGAGGTATGTGGGCGTGTAAGATGAGCCTCATATTCTCCCCAACATAAGCACATCAACATAAACAACTTGGAGAGAGAGAGAGAGAGAGAGATTGCTGTCAGCGCCATCTATGACCTAATGGAGCAGACAGACACAGGCAAATGAACACACACACACACACACTCACTCACACACACACACACACACACACACACACACACACACACACACACACACACACACACAGGGGCACATTGTTGGGATACTTGATATGTAAAACTAATATAAGTGTGTGCGAGGCAAATATTATGAAAAAAAAAATAAAGGATGTGAAAATATACAATTATGATGATGATGTAGAAGAAGAAGAGGTTGAGCTTAAAGAACAAATAAACGGATGGAACGTGTGCAAATAAAGAGAAAATCAATAGGAAGGGAAAATAAGAAGGAAAGATGAAGATGCAGATGATTGTAATTGAAAAGAAAATAAGTGTAATTTGGGAGGAAATAGGAGGAGAAGTAATGATCAAAGAAATAAAAAAAAATAGGAGTCTGGGAATAAGAAATAAGTAGGAGTAAGATAAGATAAGGCAATAAGGGTAGAATAAGAAAGGAAGGGAGGGAGAAAAGGAAGGAAGAAAAAAATAGTAATAAAGATAGAGGAAAGAAAGAAGGAAGTGAGGGAGAAAGGAAGGAAGGAAGAAAAGAGAAAAAAATAGAGGAGAGAAAGAAGGAAGGGAGGAAGAAAGGAAGGAAGGAAGAAAAGAGAAAAAAAATAGAGGAGAGAAAGAAGGAAGGAAGGAAGAAAAGAGTAAAAAAGATAGAGGAAAGAAAGAAGGAAGGGAGGGAGAAAGGAAGGAAGGAAATAGAAAAGAGTAAAAAGATAGAGGAGAGAAAGAAGGAAGGGAGGGAGAAAGGAATGAAGGAAGTAAAAGAATAAAGATAGAGGAGAGAAAGGAGGGAGGGAGGAAGGAAGAAGAAAGGAAGAAGGAAGCTCATTTGCGTATAAGATGTAATTCTACACGCTGTTCCTTCACCATCACCTGCCTCCCCCCCCTCCTTCCTTCCCTCCTCATCCCTGCATCTCTCTCTCTCTCTCTCTCTCTCTCTCTCTCTCTCTCTCTCTCTCTCTCTCTCTCTCTCTCTCTCTCTCTCTCTCTCTCTCTCTCTCTCCCCCTTATATCCACTGCAAACAGCATCTATGGGGACGAGAGAGAGAGAGAGGGGGGGGGATGAGGAAAGACCGAAATGGCTATTAGAAAAAAAGCAGGACACAAAGAGAAAGGGAAAAAAAAAAGGTTAAAAAAAAGAGATGGAAAAAAAGGATGAAAGAGAGAAAGAAAAAAAAGACAGCGGCCGCTTAAAAAGAAAACTCCCTCTGAAACAAAAGAAAAGGAAAAAGGAAAAGAAGAATGACATTAGGGATGGTATGCATGGAGGAAGAGGAAGAGAGGAAAGAATGAATGAAAGGTATAATTGGATAAAGAAGAGAAAGGAAGGGAAGATGATAATAGGGATAAGTGGAAGGAGAACAACAGAAGGAAGAAAAAGAGATTGTGGAGGGAAGAAAAAATATCCGAGGAAGACAATAGAATAGAATGAAGAAAAGGAATGAATGGCAGTGATGATAGAAGGAGAAAAAGGAATGAAAGATATGATAAAGGGAAGAAAAGAAGGAAAAATAGGAGGAAGAAAGGATAGAGATGACAGAAGGAAGACAGGATGAAGATAATAGAAGGAAGAATTGGAAGAGAACGAAAGAAGAATATACTGAGGAGAACGAACAGGATGTGGAAGAGGAGGAGGAAAAGAAGTAGGTCGCAATAAAGTTAGTGAAAATAAAGCATGTTTCAAGTTACGTGTGAATGTGGATTGGAAGCAGGAGGAGGAGGAGGAGGAGAAAGAGGAGAAGACGAAGATGATAGTCACAATAATAACGATGATAAAGATCGGAATAAGAGTAAAACAGGAAAATTAAAGAAGAAACTAGAAAAATAATAACTAACGCGAAAAAAAAACAAGAAAACAAGCAAAACAAACAGGAAATAAATATAAAACAGAGAGAGAGCGCGCAAGTAAAATGCCTTAATACTACCCTGTCTTCCATCTTCACCCTACCACTACCCTGTCACCCTTCACCCCTCCCATACCTTTCTCTTCACCCTACATCCTCCCATCCTTTTCCTACCATCACCCTTCACCCTATCCCCCCGTCTGCATCCTAAACGCCTAACCCCACTCTACCACCCTGCACCACCCTACCTCATAATCTACCTTGTCTTCTCTTCTCCCTTGCTTTTCATCACATCCTACCTTCACCCTATACCCTAAGCTGCATCCCACACCTCTTACTTCCCCCCCCCCCCCACCCCACCCCCATACCGTACCCTCCCTGCCACCATCACCCTAATCCCTTCTTTCTCCCTCCACGCTCATACAGCACCAGAAAAACCACGCGGCCCGCCTTGCATTCCCCCATTTCATCCCCATTAAGCCCATTTGTCAGTTTTTCAGATGTAAATCCCCTTAATGCACTTGAAGGCCCTGCAATGCGAGGCAAAAAAATAGAGGCCGCAGAAAAAGGTGTGTAACGAAACCCTCTCTCCCTCTTTATCTACCAATCTCTCTCTCTCTCTCTCTCTCTCTCTCTCTCTCTCTCTCTCTCTCTCTCTCTCTCTCTCTTTTAGGGGGGGGAGGAAGGGAGAGAAGAAGGAAAAAGTGAGCAGTTGCAACGTGTATTTCCAGCCCATTCTCTCTCTCTCTCTCTCTCTCTCTCTCTCTCTCTCTCTCTCTCTCTCTCTCTCTCTCTCTCTCTCTCTCTCTCTCTCTCTCTCTCTCTCTCTCTCTCTCTCTCTCTCTCTTATGACTTATTTATGCACTTCTTTCATATCTGAGAGAGAGATAGACTCACTCTGACGCCTTGGTCCACATTCATGGCTTTACATGTGACGGAATTAATCCCTGAGGAGGAGGAGGAGGAGGAGGAGGAGGAGGAGGAGGAGGAGGAGGAGGAGGAGAGAGAGTAGGGCAAGGGCAAGGTGAGGAGGGGTCAAGTGGGCGGTTTCCCCTTCCTTTGCACGTGACCTCCTCCCCCTCCTCCTCCTCCTCCTCCTCGTCCTAGGCCTTGTGAATGAAGTTTAACTGCTCGATTGATTAAAACGATTACGTACATGAGTGAACCTTTGCACACACACACACACACACACACACACACACACACACACACACACACACACACACACCTTGAAGCGGTCATGTATATCCCCTTAAGTTATGGGACACACACACACAAACACACACACACACACACACACACACACACACACACACACACACACACACACACACACACACACAATTTCTCCACTAATTTCCCCATGAAACAGTTTCCTTCACTCTGGAGGAACACGAAACAGCTGGGTCGCTTTCCTCCTCCTCCTCCTCCCCCTCCTCCTCCTCCTCCTCCTCCTCCTCTTCCGGGGGGTGTGCTGCGGGCTCTTTGGGGTCGGGGAGGGAAAAGGGGTGAGGGGGACGAGGAAGTGAGGGGAGAAAGCGGCTGTAGAATATCAAGGTAATAATTCACGTCGTTAAGTGTCTTGTGGTGGTTGTCACGTGTGGTTGTGGTGGTGGTGGGGGGGTGGGGGGGGGTGGGGGTAGAGTCGGCGTTGTTGTTGGGGGCGGGCTAGTTTTGGTGGTGTAATAGTGTTTTGTTTTTTTAAGTATATTTTTGTTTCTTTTCTGTCAAAGGCTTCTGGTCATGTGATTTATTTTTTATTTATTTATTTGGGTTTGATTTTTACCTATTTATTTATGTATTATTTTCTTGTTGCTTTTTTATTTCCATTAGTTTCTCTTTGTTTATTTATTACTTTCCTATTTTCTGTCTTGTTACAATCCCCTTTTATAGTTTCCCTTAAATAACGAGATTCACCGTTATTTTCCCATTACAAACCCATCACCATTCATATATATCCTCTGCGTTGATCTATTTTTTTCCCCATTATGTAGTAGTAGTTCTTATGATCTTTCCCAATTCAAAAGTTTTCTGTTATCATTTTTTCCAATATCCACAAACAAAAGTTCCCGTCGTTTCCAATCACACTCCCATCACGGTCTTATCAATCCCCCATTTTTCATTTTACTTCCACTTATTTCCCATTTTCACTCTGTCTGGCGGCCTCTTCCCCTCCTTTGTGGGTGTAGGATTGGGTGTCGCGGCGGGTGTATCGCTGCATCTGCTGGGTGTAAGGCACGGGCCATTACACTTAAGAAGAGGCATTTGAGGCAGGGAAAGGGAGGCTGGGGGGAAGGGGGGGAGGGTAAAGAGGGCAATGGGAGGCATGGGGCACGTGCTGACATATGTGGGAGGGGCATAGAGAGGGAAGGAAAAGGTGGAGGGGGAAGGAAAGATGGGAATCGTAACTTGGCACGTGGTTTTAGTAGCGTGGATGGGTTGGTGTGATGGTGGAGTGGAGGAGGAAAGGCAAGGATATGGGTTGGTAAAGAAGTGTTGTAGGTCTTGAGGGAAGGGAAAGGAAAGGGGAAGAAGGAAAGGGTATGGTGTGTGGATAGAGAAGAATACATATACATAGGAATACATAGGAATGAAGGGGAAGGAGACTTGGAAAAGGATGGAGAGACTGAGGAAGATGGAAGGAAACATGAAAAAAGAGGAAGAGAAGGAAGAGATAAGTATTCGGGGAGGAGTAGGAGGAGGGAGGTAATAGAGGTGGAAGTATAGGAAGAAAAACAAGAACAGGAAGAGAAAGACAGGGAGGGGGTAGAGAGAAGACATAAGGATCAGGAGGAAGGTGAAACGTGGAGACGGAGGAGGAGGAGGAGGAAGAGAGGCGCATCATCTTACAAGGATCAAAATAGGAAGCAACAGGATGGCAGATGCTCTTTTGTCTCTCTCACCTGCCCGGGAAGGAAGGAAGGAAGCATGGAAGGAAGAGAGAGGGAGAGGGAGAGGAGTGAAGGACGAAGACAGGAAAGAAGGAAGAAAATGCTACGTGCGGTCTAGTCTTCCTTGCCTCTCCATCCTAACCTCTCTTAACTCTTTCCTTACCCTCCTCCTCTCCTCCTCTTCCTCCTACTCTCCTCTTCTTCTCTTCCTCCCCCTACTTCCCTTTTCATCTCCCCATCCTCCCTCACCCAACCCCTCTCACATCCCCACCTCTCCCCTACCTTACTCCCTTATTTCTCTCCCCTCTACTCCCCTCCTCCTTATCCCCCCTTCCCAAGTATAGATGCACCAATAAAAGGTTTCGCCTTAAACAGAAATCCTCGAGAAGGGGATCAAATGCCCTACATCAGAGGTTCAGCCTGACGGACGGCGCGAACAATGGGGGTTCTGATGCTTTATCCTGGGTTCTCACGCCCTACGGAGAGAGAGAGAGAGAGAGAGGGCGGAATAACAGCAAGCATTTTCATCATTATCGTCACCATCATCACCATCATCATCAGCATCATCATCTCCCATTTTCAGTAGCCATCCTTTTAAACCTCATCTTCACACCTTC